>NW_025958252.1:0-43924 GCF_023159225.1 Perognathus longimembris pacificus | reverse complement strand
AAATTGACAAAATAAATCCAAAATAAATCAAAAATAAAAATAAGTGGAAAAGGCGAGAGTGCGCGAGCACACAGGAGCAAAGACAAGCAGCGCAGCTTGATGCGTAGTAAAAAAAATAATAAATAGACAACTGGTCGACCTCATTAGAAATAAAAACCCAAAAGATTAGATAGACAAACAAACAAACACATAAATGTGGAGAGAAGGGCAGTGCGCGCAGGAGCAAAGGTAAACAGCAGACAGACCTGAATCCTTATCTTTACAAGGTCGACCTCAGAACTTTGTTCAGTTTGTCTCGGTTACGGATAATGGAAGGATGGGCAGGCAACTGGTCGACTTCATTTAAATAAACAAATAAAAAATAAGATAAACTCTCAGGAATAGATAAATAATAACAAAAAAATTGTAAAGTGGAGAAAGCGAGAGCGCGCGAATGCACTGAAGCAAACACAAACAGCACAGCACGATGCGTACTTTTTTTTTAAATTGACAAAATGAATCGAAAATAAATCAAAAATAAAAATAAGTGGAAAAGGCGAGAGTGCGCGAACACACAGGAGCAAAGACAAGCAGCGCAGCTTGATGCGTAGTAAAAAAAATAATAAATAGACAACTGGTCGACCTCATTAGAAATAAAAACCCAAAAGATTAGATAGACAAACAAACAAACACATAAATGTGGAGAGAAGGGCAGTGCGCGCAGGAGCAAAGGTAAACAGCAGACAGACCTGAATCATTATCTGTACAAGGTCGACCTCAGAACTTTGTTCAGTTTGTCTCGGTGACGGATAATGGAAGGAGGGCAGGCAACTGGTCGACTTCATTTAAATAAACAAATAAAAAATAAGATAAACTCAGGAATAGATAAATAATATCAAAAAAATTGTAAAGTGGAGAAAGCGAGGAGCGCGCGAATGCACTCAAGCAAACACAAACAGCACAGCACGCTGCGTATTTTTTTTTTAAATTGACAAAATAAATAAAAAATAAATCAAAATAAAAACAAGTGGAAAAGGCGAGAGTGCGCGAGCACACAGGAGCAAAGACAAGCAGCGCAGCATGATGTGTAGTAAAAAAAATAATAAATAGACAACTGGTCGACCTCATTAGAAATAAAAACCCAAAAGATTAGATAGACAAACAAACAAACACATAAATGTGGAGAGAAGGGCAGTGCGCGCAGGAGCAAAGGTAAACAGCAGACAGACCTGAATCCTTATCTTTACAAGGTCGACCTCAGAACTTTGTTCAGTTTGTCTCGGTGACGGATAATGGAAGTAAGGGCAGGCAACTAGTCGACTTCATTTAAATAAACAAATAAAAAATAAGATAAACTCTCAGGAATAGATGAATAATAACAAAAAATTGTAAAGTGGAGAAAGCGAGAGCGCGCGAATGCACTCAAGCAAACACAAACAGCACAGCACGATGCATATTTTTTTTTAAAATTGACAAAATAAATCAAAAATAAAAATAAGTGGAAAAGGCGAGAGTGCGCGAGCACACAGGAGCAAAGACAAGCAGCGCAGCTTGATGCGTAGTAAAAAAAATAATAAATAGACAACTGGTCGACCTCATTAGAAATAAAAACCCAACAGATTAGATAGACAAACAAACAAACACATAAATGTGGAGAGAAGGGCAGTGCGAGCAGGAGCAAAGGTAAACAGCAGACAGACCTGAATCCTACCTTTACAAGGTCGACCTCAGAACTTTGTTCAGTTTGTCTCGGTGACGGATAATGGAAGGAAGGGCAGGCAACTGGTCGACTTCATTTAAATAAACAAATAAAAAATAAGATAAACTCTCAGGAATAGATACATAATATCAAAAAAATTGTAAAGTGGAGAAAGCGAGAGCGCGCGAATGCACTCAAGCAAACACAAACAGCACAGCACGATGCGTACTTTTTTTTAAATTGACAAAATAAATTAAAAATAAATCAAAAATAAAAATAAGTGGAAAAGGCGAGAGTGTGCGAGCACACAGGAGCAAAGACAAGCAGCGCAGCTTGATGCGTAGTAAAAAAAATAATAAATAGACAACTGGTCGACCTCATTAGAAATAAAAACCAAAAGATTAGATAGACAAACAAACAAACACAAATATGTGGAGAAAAGGGCAGTGAGCGCAGGAGCAAAGGTAAACAGCAGACAGACCTGAATCCTTATCTTTACAAGTCGACCTCAGAACTTTGTTCAGTTTGACTCGGTGACGGATAATGAAAGGAAGGGCAGGCAACTGGTCGACTTCATTTAAATAACAAATAAAAAATAAGATAAACTCTCAGGAATAGATAAATAATAACAAAAAAATTGTAAAGTGGAGAAAGCGAGAGCGCGCGAATGCACACAATCAAACACAAACAGCACAGCACGATGCGTATTTTTTTTTAAATTGACAAAATATATCAAAAATAAATCAAAAATAAAAATAAGTGGAAAAGGCGAGAGTGCGGGAGCACACAGCAGCAAAGACAAGCAGCGCAGCTTGATGCGTAGTAAAAAAATAATAAATAGACAACTGGTCGACCTCATTAGAAATAAAAACCCAAAAGATTAGATAGACAAACAAACAAACACATAAATGTGGAGAGAAGGGCAGTGCGCGCAGGAGAAAAGGTAAACAGCAGACAGACCTGAATCCTTATCTTTACAAGGTCGACCTCAGAACTTTGTTCAGTTTGTCTCGGTGAGCGATAATGGAAGGAAGGGCAGGCAACTGGTCGACTTCATTTAAATAAACAAATAAAAAATAAGATAAACTCTCAGTAATAGATAAATAATAACAAAAAAATTGTAAAGTGGAGAAAGCGAGAGCGCGCGAATGCACTCAAGCAAACACAAACAGCACAGCACGATGCGTATTTTTTTAAAATTGACAAAATAAATCAAAAATAAATCAAAAATAAAAATAAGTGGGAAAGGCGAGAGTGCGCGAGCACACAAGAGCAAAGACAAGCAGCGCAGCTTGATGCGTAGTAAAAAAAATAATAAATAGACAACTGGTCAACCTCATTAGAAATAAAAACCCAAAAGATTTGATAGACAAAGAAACAAACACATAAACGTGGAGAGAAGGGCAGTGCGCGCAGGAGCAAAGGTAAACAGCAGACAGACCTGAATCCTTATCTTTACAAGGTCGACCTCAGAACTTT
Organism: Perognathus longimembris pacificus; assembly: GCF_023159225.1. Taxonomy (NCBI): domain Eukaryota; kingdom Metazoa; phylum Chordata; class Mammalia; order Rodentia; family Heteromyidae; genus Perognathus; species Perognathus longimembris. The sequence continues at coordinate 40,767 of NW_025958252.1, read as the reverse complement.
GTTCAGTTTGTCTCGGTGACGATAATGGAAGGAAGGGCAGGCAACTGGTCGACTTCATTTAAATAAACAAATAAAAAATAAGATAAACTCTCAGGAATAGATAAATAATAACAAAAAAATTGTAAAGTGGAGAAAGCGAGAGCGGCGCGAATGCACTGAAGCAAACACAAACAGCACAGCACGATGCGTACTTTTTTTTTAAATTGACAAAATGAATCGAAAATAAATCAAAAATAAAAATAAGTGGAAAAGGCGAGAGTGCGCGAACACACAGGAGCAAAGACAAGCAGCGCAGCTTGATGTGTAGTAAAAAAAATAATAAATAGACAACTGGTCGACCTCATTAGAAATAAAAACCCAAAATAGATTAGATAGACAAACAAACAAACACATAAATGTGGAGAGAAGGGCAGTGCCCGCAGGAGCAAAGGTAAACAGCAGACAGACCTGAATCATTATCTGTACAAGGTCGACCTCAGAACTTTGTTCAGTTTGTCTCGGTGACGGATAATGGAAGGAAGGGCAGGCAACTGGTCGACTTCATTTAAATAAACAAATACAAAATAAGATAAACTCAGGAATAGATAAATAATATCAAAAAAATTGTAAAGTGGAGAAAGCAAGAGCGCGCGAATGCACTCAAGCAAACACAAACAGCACAGCACGATGCGTATTTTTTTTTAAAATTGACAAAATAAATCAAAAATAAATCAAAAATAAAAACAAGTGGGAAAAGGCGAAAGTGCGCGAGCACACAGGAGCAAAGACAAGCAGCGCAGCATGATGTGTAGTAAAAAAAATAATAAATAGACAACTGGTCGACCTCATTAGAAATAAAAACTCAAAAGATTAGATAGACAAACAAAGAAACACATAAATGTGGAGAGAAGGGCAGTGCGCGCAGGAGCAAAGGTAAACAGCAGACAGACCTGAATCCTTATCTTTACAAGGTCGACCTCAGAACTTTGTTCAGTTGTCTCGGTGACGGATAATGGAAGAAAGGGCAGGCAACTAGTCGACTTCATTTGTAAATAAACAAATAAAAAATAAGATAAACTCTCAGGAATAGATGAATAATAACAAAAAATTGTAAAGTGGAGAAAGCGAGAGCGCGCGAATGCACTCAAGCAAACACAAACAGCACAGCACGATGCTTATTTTTTTTTTAAAATTGACAAAATAAATCAAAAATAAAAATAAGTGGAAAAGGCGAGAGTGCGCGAGCACACAGGAGCAAAGACAAGCAGCGCAGCTTGATGCGTAGTAAAAAAAATAATAAATAGACAACTGGTCGACCTCATTAGAAATAAAAACCCAACAGATTAGATAGACAAACAAACAAACACATAAATGTGGAGAGAAGGGCAGTGCGCGCAGGAGCAAAGGTAAACAGCAGACAGACCTGAATCCTTACCTTTACAAGGTCCGACCTCAGAACTTTGTTCAGTTTGTCTCGGTGACGGATAATGGAAGGAAGGGCAGGCAACTGGTCGACTTCATTTAAATAAACAAATAAAAAATAAGATAAACTCTCAGGAATAGATACATAATATCAAAAAAATTGTAAAGTGGAGAAAGCGAGAGCGCGCGAATGCACTCAAGCAAACACAAACAGCACAGCACGATGCGTACTTTTTTTTAATTGACAAAATAAATTAAAAATAAATCAAAAATAAAAATAAGTTGAAAAGGCGAGAGTGTGCGAGCACACAGGAGCAAAGACAAGCAGCGCAGCTTGATGCGTAGTAAAAAAAATAATAAATAGACAACTGGTCGACCTCATTAGAAATAAAAACCCAAAAGATTAGATAGACAAACAAACAAACACATAAATGTGGAGAGAAGGGCAGTGAGCGCAGGAGCAAAGGTAAACAGCAGACATACCTGAATCCTTATCTTTACAAGGTCGACCTCAGAACTTTGTTCAGTTTGTCTCGGTGACGGATAATGGAAGGAAGGGCAGGCAACTGGTCGACTTCATTTAAATAAACAAATAAAAAATAAGATAAACTCTCAGGAATAGATAAATAATAACAAAAAAATTGTAAAGTGGAGAAAGCGAGAGCGCGCGAATGCACACAAGCAAACACAAACAGCACAGCACGATGCGTATTTTTTTTTAAAATTGACAAAATAAATCAAAAATAAATCAAAAATAAAAATAAGTGGAAAATGCGAGAGTGCGCGAGCACACAGGAGCAAAGACAAGCAGCGCAGCTTGATGCGTAGTAAAAAAATAATAAATAGACAACTGGTCGACCTCATTAGAAATAAAAACCCAACAGATTAGATAGACAAACAAACAAACACATAAATGTGGAGAGAAGGGCAGTGCGCACAGGAGCAAAGGTAAACAGCAGACAGACCTGAATCCTTATCTTTACAAGGTCGACCTCAGAACTTTGTTCAGTTTGTCTCGGTGACGGATAATGGAAGGAAGGGCAGGCAACTGGTCGACTTCATTTAAATAAACAAATAAAAATTAAGATAAACTCTCAGGAATAGATAAATAATAACAAAAAAATTGTAAAGTGGAGAAAGCGAGAGCGCGCGAATGCACTGAAGCAAACACAAACAGCACAGCACGATGCGTACTTTTTTTTTTAATTGACAATATAAATCCAAAATAAATGAAAAATAAAAATAAGTGGAAAAGGCGAGAGTGCGCGAGCACACAGGAGCAAAGACAAGCAGCGCAGCTTGATGCGTAGTAAAAAAAATAATAAATAGACAACTGGTCGACCTCATTAGAAATAAAAACCCAAAAGATTAGATAGACAAACAAACAAACACATAAATGTGGAGAGAAGCGCAGTGCGCGCAGGAGCAAAGGTAAACAGCAGACAGACCTGAATCCTTATCTTTACAAGGTCGACCTCAGAACTTTGTTCAGTTTGTCTCGGTGACGGATAATGGAAGGAAGGGCAGGCAACTGGTCGACTTCATTTAAATAAACAAATAAAAAATAAGATAAACTCTCAGGAATAGATAAATAATAACAAAAAAATTGTAAAGTGGAGAAAGCGAGAGCGCGCGAATGCACTCAAGCAAACACAAACAGCACAGCACGATGCGTATTTTTTTTTAAATTGACAAAATATATCAAAAATAAATCAAAAATAAAAATAAGTGGAAAAGGCGAGAGTGCGGGAGCACACAGCAGCAAAGACAAGCAGCGCAGCTTGATGCGTAGTAAAAAAAATAATAAATAGACAACTGGTCGACCTCATTAGAAATAAAAACCCAAAAGATTAGATAGACAAACAAACAAACACATAAATGTGGAGAGAAGGGCAGTGCGCGCAGGAGAAAAGGTAAACAGCAGACAGACCTGAATCCTTATCTTTACAAGGTCGACCTCAGAACTTTGTTCAGTTTGTCTCGGTGACGGATAATGGAAGGTAGGGCAGGCAACTGGTCGACTTCATTTAAATAAACAAATAAAAAATAAGATAAACTCTCAGTAATAGATAAATAATAACAAAAAAATTGTAAAGTGGAGAAAGCGAGAGCGCGCGAATGCACTCAAGCAAACACAAACAGCACAGCACGATGCGTATTTTTTTTTAAATTGACAAAATAAATCAAAAATAAATCAAAAATAAAAATAAGTGGGAAAGGCGAGAGTGCGCGAGCACACAAGAGCAAAGACAAGCAGCGCAGCTTGATGCGTAGTAAAAAAAATAATAAATAGACAACTGGTCAACCTCATTAGAAATAAAAACCCAAAAGATTTGATAGACAAAGAAACAAACACATAAACGTGGAGAGAAGGGCAGTGCGCGCAGGAGCAAAGGTAAACAGCAGACAGACCTGAATCCTTATCTTTACAAGGTCGACCTCAGAACTTTGTTCAGTTTGTCTCGGTGACGGATAATGGAAGGAAGGGCAGGCAACTGGTCGACTTCATTTAAATAAACAAATAAAAAATAAGATAAACTCTCAGGAATAGATAAATAATAACAAAAAAATTGTAAAGTGGAGAAAGCGAGAGCGCGCGAATGCACTCAAGCAAACACAAACAGCACAGCACGATGCGTATTTTTTTTAAAATAGACAAAATAAATCAAAAATAAATCAAAAATAAAAATAAGTGGAAAAGGCGAGAGTGCGCGAGCACACAGGAGCAAAGACAAGCAGCGCAGCTTGATGCGTAGTAAAAAAATAATAAATAGACAACTGGTCGACCTCATTAGAAATAAAATCCCAAAAGATTAGATAGACAAACAAACAAACACATAAATGTGGAGAGAAGCGCAGTGCGCGCAGGAGCAAAGGTAAACAGCAGACAGACCTGAATACTTATCTTTACAATGTCGACCTCAGAACTTTGTTCAGTTTGTCTCGGTGACGGATAATGGAAGGAAGGGCAGGAAACTGGTCGACTTCATTTAAATAAACAAATAAAAAATAAGATAAACTCTCAGGAATAGATAAATAATAACAAAAAAATTGTAAAGTGGAGAAAGCGAGAGCGCGCGAATGCACTCAAGCAAACACAAACAGCACAGCACGATGCGTATTTTTTTTAAATTGACAAAATAAATCAAAAATAAAAATAATTGGAAAAGGCGAGAGTGCGAGAGCACACAGCAGCAAAGACAAGCAGCGCAGCTTGATGCGTAGTAAAAAAAATAATAAATAGACAACTGGTCGACCTCATTAGAAATAAAAACCCAAAAGATTAGATAGACAAAGAAACAAACACATAAATGTGGAGAGAAGGGCAGTGAGCGCAGGAGAAAAGGTAAACAGCAGACAGACCTGAATCCTTATCTTTACAAGGTCGACCTCAGAACTCTGTTCAGTTTGTCTCGGTGACGGATAATGGAAGGAAGGGCAGGCAACTGGTCGACTTCATTTAAATAAACAAATAAAAAATAAGATAAACTCTCAGGAATAGATAAATAATAACAAAAATATTGTAAAGTGGAGAAAGCGAGAGCGCGCGAATGCACTCAAGCAAACACAAACAGCACAGCACGATGCGTATTTTTTTTAAATTGACAAAATGAATCAAAAATAAATCAAAAATAAAAATAAGTGGAAAAGGCGAGAGTGCGCGAGCACACAGGAGCAAAGACAAGCAGCGCAGCTTGATGCGTAGTAAAAAAAATAATAAATAGACAACTGGTCGACCTCATTAGAAATAAAAACCCAAAAGATTAGATAGACAAACAAACAAACACATAAATGTGGAGAGAAGCGCAGTGCGCGCAGGAGCAAATGTAAACAGCAGACAGACCTGAATACTTATCTTTACAATGTCGACCTCAGAACTTTGTTCAGTTTGTCTCGGTGACGGATAATGGAAGGAAGGGCAGGCAACTGGTCGACTTCATTTAAATAAACAAATAAAAAATAAGATAAACTCTCAGGAATAGATAAATAATAACAAAAAAATTGTAAAGTGGAGAAAGCGAGAGCGCGCGAATGCACTCAAGCAAACACAAACAGCACAGCACGATGCGTATTTTTTTTAAATTGACAAAATAAATCAAAAATAAAAATAATTGGAAAAGGCGAGAGTGCGCGAGCACACAGCAGCAAAGACAAGCAGCGCAGCTTGATGCGTAGTAAAAAAAATAATAAATAGACAACTAGTCGACCTCATTAGAAATAAAAACCCAAAAGATTAGATAGACAAACAAACAAACACATAAATGTGGAGAGAAGGGCAGTGCGCGCAGGAGAAAAGGTAAACAGCAGACAGACCTGAATCCTTATCTTTACAAGGTCGACCTCAGAACTTTGTTCAGTTTGTCTCGGTGACGGATAATGGAAGGAAGGGCAGGCAACTGGTCGACTTCATTTAAATAAACAAATAAAAAATAAGATAAACTCTCAGGAATAGATAAATAATAACACAAAAATTGTAAAGTGGAGAAAGCGAGAGCGCGCGAATGCACTCAAGCAAACACAAACAGCACAGCACGATGCGTATTATTTTTAAATTGACAAAATAAATCAAAAATAAATCAAAAATAAAAATAAGTGGAAAAGGCAAGAGTGTGTGAGCACACAGGAGCAAAGACAAGCAGCGCAGCTTGATGCGTAGTAAAAAAAAATAATAAATAGACAACTGGTCGACCTCATTAGAAATAAAAACCCAAAAGATTAGATAGACAAACAAACAAACACATAAATGTGGAGAGAAGGGCAGTGCGCGCAGGAGCAAAGGTAAACAGCAGACAGACCTGAATCCTTATCTTTACAAGGTCGACCTCAGAACTTTGTTCAGTTTGTCTCGGTGACGGATAATGGAAGGAAGGGCACGCAACTGGTCGACTTCATTTAAATAAACAAATAAAAAATAAGATAAACCCTCAGGAACAGATAAATAATAACAAAAAATTGTAAAGTGGAGAAAGCGAGAGCGCGCGAATGCACTCAAGCAAACACAAACAGCACAGCACGATGCGTATTTTTTTTAAATTGACACAATATATCAAAAATAAATCAAAAATAAAAATAATTGGAAAAGGCGAGAGTGCGCGAGCACACAGCAGCAAAGACAAGCAGCGCAGCTTGATGCGTAGTAAAAAAAATAATAAATAGACAACTACTCGACCTCATTAGAAATAAAAACCCAAAAGATTAGATAGACAAACAAACAAACACATAAATGTGGAGAGAAGGGCAGTGCGCGCAGGAGAAAAGGTAAACAGCAGACAGAGCTGAATCCTTATCTTTACAAGGTCGACCTCAGAACTTTGTTCAGTTTGTCTCGGTGACGGATAATGGAAGGAAGGGCAGGCAACTGGTCGACTTCATTTAAATAAACAAATAAAAAATAAGATAAACTCTCAGGAATAGATAAATAATAACAAAAAAATTGTAAAGTGGAGAAAGCGAGAGCGCGCGAATGCACTCAAGCAAACACAAACAGCACAGCACGATGCGTATTTTTTTTTAAATTGACAAAATAAATCAAAAATAAATCAAAAATAAAAATAAGTGGAAAAGGCGAGAGTGCGCGAGCACACAGGAGCAAAGACAAGCAGCGCAGCTTGATGCGTAGTAAAAAAAATAATAAATAGACAACTGGTCGACCTCATTAGAAATAAAAACCCAAAAGATTAGATAGACAAACAAACAAACACATAAATGTGGAGAGAAGCGCAGTGCGCGCAGGAGCAAAGGTAAAAAGCAGACAGAACTGAATCCTTATCTTTACAAGGTCGACCTCAGAACTTTGTTCAGTTTGTCTCGGTGACGGATAATGGAAGGAAGGGCAGGAAACTGGTCGACTTCATTTAAATAAACAAATAAAAAATAAGATAAACTCTCAGGAATAGATAAATAATAACAAAAAAATTGTAAAGTGGAGAAAGCGAGAGCGCGCGAATGCACTCTAGCCAGCACATACAGCACAGCACGATGCGTATTTTTTTTTAAATTGAAAAAATAAATCAAAAATAAAAATAAGTGGAAAAGGCGAGAGTGCGCGAGCACACAGGAGCAAAGACAAGCAGCACAGCTTGATGCGTAGTAAAATAAATAATAAATAGACAACTGGTCGACCTCATTAGAAATAAAAACCCAAAAGATTAGATAGACAAAGAAACAAACACATAAACGTGGAGAGAAGGGCAGTGCGCGCAGGTGCAAAGGTAAACAGCAGACAGACCTGAATCCTTATCTTTACAAGGTCGACCTCAGAACTTTGTTCAGTTTGTCTCGGTGACGGATAATGGAAGGAAGGGCAGGCAATTCGTCGACTTCATTTAAATAAACAATAAAAAATAAGATAAACTCTCAGGAATAGATAAATAATAACAAAAAAATTGTAAAGTGGAGAAAGCGAGAGCGCGCAAATGCACTCAAGCAAACACAAACAGCACAGCACGATGCGTATTTTTTTTAAATTGACAAAATGAATCAAAAATAAATCAAAAATAAAAATAAGTGGAAAAGGCGAGAGTGCGCGAGCACACAGGAGCAAAGACAAGCAGCGCAGCTTGATGCGTAGTAAAAAAAATAATAAATAGACAACTGGTCGACCTCATTAGAAATAAAAACCCAAAAGATTAGATAGACAAACAAACAAACACATAAATGTGGAGAGAAGCGCAGTGTGCGCAGGAGCAAAGGTAAACAGCAGACAGACCTGAATCCTTATCTTTACAAGGTCGACCTCAGAACTTTGTTCAGTTTGTCTCGGTGACGGATAATGGAAGGAAGGGCAGGAAACTGGTCGACATCATTTAAAAAAACAAATAAAAAATAAGATAAACTCTCAGGAATAGATAAATAATAACAAAAAAATTGTAAAGTGGAGAAAGCGAGAACGCGCGAATGCACTCTAGCAAACACAAACAGGACAGCACGATGCGTATTTTTTTTTTAAATTGAAAAAATAAATCAAAAATAAATCAAAAATAAAAATAAGTGGAAATGGCGAGAGTGCGCGAGCACACAGGAGCAAAGACAAGCAGCGCAGCTTGATGCGTAGTAAAAAAAATAATAAATAGACAACTGGTCGACCTCATTAGAAATAAAAACCCAAAAGATTAGATAGACAAACAAACAAACACATAAATGTGGAGAGAAGCGCAGTGCGCGCAGGAGCAAAGGTAAACAGCAGACAGACCTGAATCCTTATCTTTACATGGTCGAACTCAGAACTTTGTTCAGTTTGTCTCGGTGACGGATAATGGAAGGAAGGGCAGGAAACTGGTCGACTTCATTTAAATAAACAAATAAAAAATAAGATAAACTCTCAGGAATAGATAAATAATAACAAAAAAATTGTAAAGTGGAGAAAGCGAGAGTGCGCGAATGCACTCTAGCAAACACAAACAGCACAGCACGATGCGTATTTTTTTTTAAATTGAAAAAATAAATCAAAAATAAATCAAAAATAAAAATAAGTGGAAAAGGCGAGAGTGCGCGAGCACACAGGAGCAAAGACAAGCAGCGCAGCTTGATGTGTAGTAAAAAAAATAATAAATAGAAAACTGGTCGACCTCATTAGAAATAAAAACCCAAAAGATTAGATAGACAAACAAACAAACACATAAATGTGGAGAGAAGGGCAGTGCGCGCAGGAGCAAAGGTAAACAGCAGACAGACCTGAATCCTTATCTTTACAAGGTCGACCTCAGAACTTTGTTCAGTTTGTCTCGGTGACGGATAATGGAAGGAAGGGCAGGCAACTGGTCGACTTCATTTAAATAAACAAATAAAAAATAAGATAAACTCTCAGTAATAGATAAATAATAACAAAAAAATTGTAAAGTGGAGAAAGCGAGAGTGCGCGAATGCACTCAAGCAAACACAAACAGCACAGCACGATGCGTATTTTTTTTAAAATTGACAAAATAAATCAAAAATAAATCAAAAATAAAAATAAGTGGGAAAGGCGAGAGTGCGCGAGCACACAAGAGCAAAGACAAGCAGCGCAGCTTGATGCGTAGTAAAAAAAATAATAAATAGACAACTGGTCAACCTCATTAGAAATAAAAACCCAAAAGATTTGGTAGACAAAGAAACAAACACATAAACGTGGAGAGAAGGGCAGTGCGCGCAGGAGCAAAGGTAAACAGCAGACAGACCTGAATCCTTATCTTTACAAGGTCGACCTCAGAACTTTGTTCAGTTTGTCTCGGTGACGGATAATGGAAGGAAGGGCAGGCAACTGGTCGACTTCATTTAAATAAACAAATAAAAAATAAGATAAACTCTCAGGAATAGATAAATAATAACAAAAAAATTGTAAAGTGGAGAAAGCGAGAGCGCGCGAATGCACTCTAGCAAACACATACAGCACAGCACGATGCGTATTTTTTTTTAAATTGAAAAAATAAATCAAAAATAAAAATAAGTGGAAAAGGCGAGAGTGCGCGAGCACACAGGAGCAAAGACAAGCAGCACAGCTTGATGCGTAGTAAAATAAATAATAAATAGACAACTGGTCGACCTCATTAGAAATAAAAACCCAAAAGATTAGATAGACAAAGAAACAAACACATAAACGTGGAGAGAAGGGCAGTGCGCGCAGGTGCAAAGGTAAACAGCAGACAGACCTGAATCCTTATCTTTACAAGGTCGACCTCAGAACTTTGTTCAGTTTGTCTCGGTGACGGATAATGGAAGGAAGGGCAGGCAATTCGTCGACTTCATTTAAATAAACAATAAAAAATAAGATAAACTCTCAGGAATAGATAAATAATAACAAAAAAATTGTAAAGTGGAGAAAGCGAGAGCGCGCAAATGCACTCAAGCAAACACAAACAGCACAGCACGATGCGTATTTTTTTTTAAATTGACAAAATGAATCAAAAATAAATCAAAAATAAAAATAAGTGGAAAAGGCGAGAGTGCGCGAGCACACAGGAGCAAAGACAAGCAGCGCAGCTTGATGCGTAGTAAAAAAAATAATAAATAGACAACTGGTCGACCTCATTAGAAATAAAAACCCAAAAGATTAGATAGACAAACAAACAAACACATAAATGTGGAGAGAAGCGCAGTGTGCGCAGGAGCAAAGGTAAACAGCAGACAGACCTGAATCCTTATCTTTACAAGGTCGACCTCAGAACTTTGTTCAGTTTGTCTCGGTGACGGATAATGGAAGGAAGGGCAGGAAACTGGTCGACATCATTTAAAAAAACAAATAAAAAATAAGATAAACTCTCAGGAATAGATAAATAATAACAAAAAAATTGTAAAGTGGAGAAAGCGAGAACGCGCGAATGCACTCTAGCAAACACAAACAGGACAGCACGATGCGTATTTTTTTTTTAAATTGAAAAAATAAATCAAAAATAAATCAAAAATAAAAATAAGTGGAAATGGCGAGAGTGCGCGAGCACACAGGAGCAAAGACAAGCAGCGCAGCTTGATGCGTAGTAAAAAAAATAATAAATAGACAACTGGTCGACCTCATTAGAAATAAAAACCCAAAAGATTAGATAGACAAACAAACAAACACATAAATGTGGAGAGAAGCGCAGTGCGCGCAGGAGCAAAGGTAAACAGCAGACAGACCTGAATCCTTATCTTTACATGGTCGAACTCAGAACTTTGTTCAGTTTGTCTCGGTGACGGATAATGGAAGGAAGGGCAGGAAACTGGTCGACTTCATTTAAATAAACAAATAAAAAATAAGATAAACTCTCAGGAATAGATAAATAATAACAAAAAAATTGTAAAGTGGAGAAAGCGAGAGTGCGCGAATGCACTCTAGCAAACACAAACAGCACAGCACGATGCGTATTTTTTTTTAAATTGAAAAAATAAATCAAAAATAAATCAAAAATAAAAATAAGTGGAAAAGGCGAGAGTGCGCGAGCACACAGGAGCAAAGACAAGCAGCGCAGCTTGATGTGTAGTAAAAAAAATAATAAATAGAAAACTGGTCGACCTCATTAGAAATAAAAACCCAAAAGATTAGATAGACAAACAAACAAACACATAAATGTGGAGAGAAGGGCAGTGCGCGCAGGAGCAAAGGTAAACAGCAGACAGACCTGAATCCTTATCTTTACAAGGTCGACCTCAGAACTTTGTTCAGTTTGTCTCGGTGACGGATAATGGAAGGAAGGGCAGGCAACTGGTCGACTTCATTTAAATAAACAAATAAAAAATAAGATAAACTCTCAGTAATAGATAAATAATAACAAAAAAATTGTAAAGTGGAGAAAGCGAGAGTGCGCGAATGCACTCAAGCAAACACAAACAGCACAGCACGATGCGTATTTTTTTTAAAATTGACAAAATAAATCAAAAATAAATCAAAAATAAAAATAAGTGGGAAAGGCGAGAGTGCGCGAGCACACAAGAGCAAAGACAAGCAGCGCAGCTTGATGCGTAGTAAAAAAAATAATAAATAGACAACTGGTCAACCTCATTAGAAATAAAAACCCAAAAGATTTGGTAGACAAAGAAACAAACACATAAACGTGGAGAGAAGGGCAGTGCGCGCAGGAGCAAAGGTAAACAGCAGACAGACCTGAATCCTTATCTTTACAAGGTCGACCTCAGAACTTTGTTCAGTTTGTCTCGGTGACGGATAATGGAAGGAAGGGCAGGCAACTGGTCGACTTCATTTAAATAAACAAATAAAAAATAAGATAAACTCTCAGGAATAGATAAATAATAACAAAAAAATTGTAAAGTGGAGAAAGCGAGAGCGCGCGAATGCACTGAAGCAAACACAAACAGCACAGCACGATGCGTACTTTTTTTTTAAATTGACAAAATGAATCGAAAATAAATCAAAAATAAAAATAAGTGGAAAAGGCGAGAGTGCGCGAACACACAGGAGCAAAGACAAGCAGCGCAGCTTGATGCGTAGTAAAAAAAATAATAAATAGACAACTGGTCGACCTCATTAGAAATAAAAACCCAAAAGATTAGATAGACAAACAAACAAACACATAAATGTGGAGAGAAGGGCAGTGCCCGCAGGAGCAAAGGTAAACAGCAGACAGACCTGAATCATTATCTGTACAAGGTCGACCTCAGAACTTTGTTCAGTTTGTCTCGGTGACGGATAATGGAAGGAAGGGCAGGCAACTGGTCGACTTCATTTAAATAAACAAATACAAAATAAGATAAACTCTCAGGAATAGATAAATAATATCAAAAAAATTGTAAAGTGGAGAAAGCGAGAGCGCGCGAATGCACTCAAGCAAACACAAACAGCACAGCACGATGCGTATTTTTTTTTAAAATTGACAAAATAAATCAAAAATAAATCAAAAATAAAAACAAGTGGAAAAGGTGAAAGTGCGCGAGCACACCGGAGCAAAGACAAGCAGCGCAGCATGATGTGTAGTAAAAAAAATAATAAATAGACAACTGGTCGACCTCATTAGAAATAAAAACCCAAAAGATTAGATAGACAAACAAACAAACACATAAATGTGGAGAGAAGGGCAGTGCCCGCAGGAGCAAAGGTAAACAGCAGACAGACCTGAATCATTATCTGTACAAGGTCGACCTCAGAACTTTGTTCAGTTTGTCTCGGTGACGGATAATGGAAGGAAGGGCAGGCAACTGTTCGACTTCATTTAAATAAACAAATACAAAATAAGATAAACTCTCAGGAATAGATAAATAATATCAAAAAAATTGTAAAGTGGAGAAAGCGAGAGCGCGCGAATGCACTCAAGCAAACACAAACAGCACAGCACGATGCGTATTTTTTTTTAAAATTGACAAAATAAATCAAAAATAAATCAAAAATAAAAACAAGTGGAAAAGGTGAAAGTGCGCGAGCACACCGGAGCAAAGACAAGCAGCGCAGCATGATGTGTAGTAAAAAAAATAATAAATAGACAACTGGTCGACCTCATTAGAAATAAAAACCCAACAGATTAGATAGACAAACAAACAAACACATAAATGTGGAGAGAAGGGCAGTGCGCGCAGGAGCAAAGGTAAACAGCAGACAGACCTGAATCCTTACCTTTACAATGTCGACCTCAGAACTTTGTTCAGTTTGTCTCGGTGACGGATAATGGAAGGAAGGGTAGGCAACTGGTCGACTTCATTTAAATAAACAAATAAAAAATAAGATAAACTCTCAGGAATAGATAAATAATAACAAAAAAATTGTAAAGTGGAGAAAGCGAGAGCGCGCGAATGCACTGAAGCAAACACAAACAGCACAGCACGATGCGTATTTTTTTTAAATTGACAAAATAAATCAAAAATAAAAATAATTGGAAAAGGCGAGAGTGCGAGAGCACACAGCAGCAAAGACAAGCAGCGCAGCTTGATGCGTAGTAAAAAAAATAATAAATAGACAACTGGTCGACCTCATTAGAAATAAAAACCCAAAAGATTAGATAGACAAAGAAACAAACACATAAATGTGGAGAGAAGGGCAGTGAGCGCAGGAGAAAAGGTAAACAGCAGACAGACCTGAATCCTTATCTTTACAAGGTCGACCTCAGAACTCTGTTCAGTTTGTCTCGGTGACGGATAATGGAAGGAAGGGCAGGCAACTGGTCGACTTCATTTAAATAAACAAATAAAAAATAAGATAAACTCTCAGGAATAGATAAATAATAACAAAAATATTGTAAAGTGGAGAAAGCGAGAGCGCGCGAATGCACTCAAGCAAACACAAACAGCACAGCACGATGCGTATTTTTTTTTAAATTGACAAAATGAATCAAAAATAAATCAAAAATAAAAATAAGTGGAAAAGGCGAGAGTGCGCGAGCACACAGGAGCAAAGACAAGCAGCGCAGCTTGATGCGTAGTAAAAATTAATAAATAGACAACTGGTCGACCTCATTAGAAATAAAAACCCAAAAGATTAGATAGACAAACAAACAAACACATAAATGTGGAGAGAAGCGCAGTGCGCGCAGGAGCAAAGGTAAACAGCAGACAGACCTGAATACTTATCTTTACAATGTCGACCTCAGAACTTTGTTCAGTTTGTCTCGGTGACGGATAATGGAAGGAAGGGCGGGCAACTGGTCGACTTCATTTAAATAAACAAATAAAAAATAAGATAAACTCTCAGGAATAGATAAATAATAACAAAAAAATTGTAAAGTGGAGAAAGCGAGAGCGCGCGAATGCACTCAAGCAAACACAAACAGCACAGCACGATGCGTATTTTTTTTAAATTGACAAAATAAATCAAAAATAAAAATAATTGGAAAAGGCGAGAGTGCGCGAGAACACAGCAGCAAATACAAGCAGCGCAGCTTGATGCGTAGTAAAAAAAATAATAAATAGACAACTAGTCGACCTCATTAGAAATAAAAACCCAAAAGATTAGATAGACAAACAAACAAACACATAAATGTGGAGAGAAGGGCAGTGCGCGCAGGAGAAAAGGTAAACAGCAGACAGACCTGAATCCTTATCTTTACAAGGTCGACCTCAGAACTTTGTTCAGTTTGTCTCGGTGACGGATAATGGAAGGAAGGGCAGGCAACTGGTCGACTTCATTTAAATAAACAAATAAAAAATAAGATAAACTCTCAGGAATAGATAAATAATAACACAAAAATTGTAAAGTGGAGAAAGCGAGAGCGCGCGAATGCACTCAAGCAAACACAAACAGCACAGCACGATGCGTATTATTTTTAAATTGACAAAATAAATCAAAAATAAATCAAAAATAAAAATAAGTGGAAAAGGCAAGAGTGTGTGAGCACACAGGAGCAAAGACAAGCAGCGCAGCTTGATGCGTAGTAAAAAAAAATAATAAATAGACAACTGGTCGACCTCATTAGAAATAAAAACCCAAAAGATTAGATAGACAAACAAACAAACACATAAATGTGGAGAGAAGGGCAGTGCGCGCAGGAGCAAAGGTAAACAGCAGACAGACCTGAATCCTTATCTTTACAAGGTCGACCTCAGAACTTTGTTCAGTTTGTCTCGGTGACGGATAATGGAAGGAAGGGCACGCAACTGGTCGACTTCATTTAAATAAACAAATAAAAAATAAGATAAACCCTCAGGAACAGATAAATAATAACAAAAAATTGTAAAGTGGAGAAAGCGAGAGCGCGCGAATGCACTCAAGCAAACACAAACAGCACAGCACGATGCGTATTTTTTTAAAATGACAAAATATATCAAAAATAAATCAAAAATAAAAATAATTGGAAAAGGCGAGAGTGCGCGAGCACACAGCAGCAAAGACAAGCAGCGCAGCTTGATGCGTAGTAAAAAAAATAATAAATAGACAACTAGTCGACCTCATTAGAAATAAAAACCCGAAAAAATTAGATAGACAAACAAACAAACACATAAATGTGGAGAGAAGGGCAGTGCGCGCAGGAGAAAAGGTAAACAGCAGACAGACCTGAATCCTTATCTTTACAAGGTCGACCTCAGAACTTTGTTCAGTTTGTCTCGGTGACGGATAATGGAAGGAAGGGCAGGCAACTGGTCGACTTCATTTAAATAAACAAATAAAAAATAAGATAAACTCTCAGGAATAGATAAATAATAACAAAAAAATTGTAAAGTGGAGAAAGCGAGAGCGCGCGAATGCACTCAAGCAAACACAAACAGCACAGCACGATGCGTATTTTTTTTTAAATTGACAAAATAAATCAAAAATAAATCAAAAATAAAAATAAGTGGAAAAGGCGAGAGTGCGCGAGCACACAGGAGCAAAGACAAGCAGCGCAGCTTGATGCGTAGTAAAAAAAATAATAAATAGACAACTGGTCGACCTCATTAGAAATAAAAACCCAAAAGATTAGATAGACAAACAAACAAACACATAAATGTGGAGAGAAGCGCAGTGCGCGCAGGAGCAAAGGTAAAAAGCAGACAGACCTGAATCCTTATCTTTACAAGGTCGACCTCAGAACTTTGTTCAGTTTGTCTCGGTGACGGATAATGGAAGGAAGGGCAGGAAACTGGTCGACTTCATTTAAATAAACAAATAAAAAATAAGATAAACTCTCAGGAATAGATAAATAATAACAAAAAAATTGTAAAGTGGAGAAAGCGAGAGCGCGCGAATGCACTCTAGCAAACACATACAGCACAGCACGATGCGTATTTTTTTTTAAATTGAAAAAATAAATCAAAAATAAAAATAAGTGGAAAAGGCGAGAGTGCGCGAGCACACAGGAGCAAAGACAAGCAGCAGAGCTTGATGCGTAGTAAAATAAATAATAAATAGACAACTGGTCGACCTCATTAGAAATAAAAACCCAAAAGATTAGATAGACAAAGAAACAAACACATAAACGTGGAGAGAAGGGCAGTGCGCGCAGGTGCAAAGGTAAACAGCAGACAGACCTGAATCCTTATCTTTACAAGGTCGACCTCAGAACTTTGTTCAGTTTGTCTCGGTGACGGATAATGGAAGGAAGGGCAGGCAATTGGTCGACTTCATTTAAATAAACAAATAAAAAATAAGATAAACTCTCAGGAATAGATAAATAATAACAAAAAAATTGTAAAGTGGAGAAAGCGAGAGCGCGCAAATGCACTCAAGCAAACACAAACAGCACAGCACGATGCGTATTTTTTTTTAAATTGACAAAATGAATCAAAAATAAATCAAAAATAAAAATAAGTGGAAAAGGCGAGAGTGCGCGAGCACACAGGAGCAAAGACAAGCAGCGCAGCTTGATGCGTAGTAAAAAAAATAATAAATAGACAACTGGTCGACCTCATTAGAAATAAAAACCCAAAAGATTAGATAGACAAACAAACAAACACATAAATGTGGAGAGAAGCGCAGTGTGCGCAGGAGCAAAGGTAAACAGCAGACAGACCTGAATCCTTATCTTTACAAGGTCGACCTCAGAACTTTGTTCAGTTTGTCTCGGTGACGGATAATGGAAGGAAGGGCAGGAAACTGGTCGACATTATTTAAATAAACAAATAAAAAATAAGATAAACTCTCAGGAATAGATAAATAATAACAAAAAAATTGTAAAGTGGAGAAAGCGAGAACGCGCGAATGCACTCTAGCAAACACAAACAGGACAGCACGATGCGTATTTTTTTTTTAAATTGAAAAAATAAATCAAAAATAAATCAAAAATAAAAATAAGTGGAAAAGGCGAGAGTGCGCGAGCACACAGGAGCAAAGACAAGCAGCGCAGCTTGATGCGTAGTAAAAAAAATAATAAATAGACAACTGGTCGACCTCATTAGAAATAAAAACCCAAAAGATTAGATAGACAAACAAACAAACACATAAATGTGGAGAGAAGCGCAGTGCGCGCAGGAGCAAAGGTAAACAGCAGACAGACCTGAATCCTTATCTTTACATGGTCGAACTCAGAACTTTGTTCAGTTTGTCTCGGTGACGGATAATGGAAGGAAGGGCAGGAAACTGGTCGACTTCATTTAAATAAACAAATAAAAAATAAGATAAACTCTCAGGAATAGATAAATAATAACAAAAAAATTGTAAAGTGGAGAAAGCGAGAGTGCGCGAATGCACTCTAGCAAACACAAACAGCACAGCACGATGCGTATTTTTTTTTAAATTGAAAAAATAAATCAAAAATAAATCAAAAATAAAAATAAGTGGAAAAGGCGAGAGTGCGCGAGCACACAGGAGCAAAGACAAGCAGCGCAGCTTGATGTGTAGTAAAAAAAATAATAAATAGAAAACTGGTCGACCTCATTAGAAATAAAAACCCAAAAGATTAGATAGACAAACAAACAAACACATAAATGTGGAGAGAAGGGCAGTGCGCGCAGGAGCAAAGGTAAACAGCAGACAGACCTGAATCCTTATCTTTACAAGGTCGACCTCAGAACTTTGTTCAGTTTGTCTCGGTGACGGATAATGGAAGGAAGGGCAGGCAACTGGTCGACTTCATTTAAATAAACAAACAAAAATTAAGATAAACACTCAGGAATAGATAAATAATAACAAAAAAATTGTAAAGTGGAGAAAGCGAGAGCGCGCGAATGCACTCAAGGAAACACAAACAGCACAGCACGATGCGTATTTTTTTTTAAATTGAAAAAATAAATCAAAAATAAAAATAAGTGGAAAAGGCGAGAGTGCGCGAGCACACAGCAGCAAAGACAAGCAGCGCAGCTTGATGCGTAGTAAAAAAAATAATAAATAGACAACTGGTCGACCTCATTAGAAATAAAAACCCAAAAGATTAGATAGACAAACAAACAAACACATAAATGTGGAGAGAAGGGCAGTGCGCGCAGGAGCAAAGGTAAACAGCAGACAGACCTGAATCCTTATCTTTACAAGGTCGACCTCAGAAGTATGTTCAGTTTGTCTCGGTGACGGAAAATGGAAGGAAGGGCAGGCATCTGGTCGTCTTCATTTAAATAAACAAATAAAAAATAAGATAAACTCTCAGGAATAGATAAATAATAACAAAAATATTGTAAAGTGGAGAAAGCGAGAGCGCACGAATGCACTCAAGCAAACACAAACAGCACAGCACGATGCGTATTATTTTTAAATTGACAAAATAAATCAAAAATAAATCAAAAATAAAAATAAGTGGAAAAGGCGAGAGTGTGCGAGCACACAGGAGCAAAGACAAGCAGCGCAGCTTGATGCGTAGTAAAAAAAATAATAAATAGACAACTGGTCGACCTCATTACAAATAAAAACCCAAAAGATTAGATAGACCAACAAACAAACACATAAATGTGGAGAGAAGGGCAGTGCGCGCAGGAGCAAACGTAAACAGCAGACAGACCTGAATCCTTATCTTTACAAGGTCGACCTCAGAACTCTGTTCAGTTTGTCTCGGTGACGGATAATGGAAGGAAGTGCAGGCAACTGGTCGACTTCATTTAAATAAACAAATAAAAAATAAGATAAACTCTCAGGAATAGATAAATAATAACAAAAAAATTGTAAAGTGGAGAAAGCGAGAGCGCGCGAATGCACTCAAGCAAACACAAACAGCACAGCACGATGCGTATTATTTTTAAATTGACAAAATAAATCAAAAATAAATCAAAAATAAAAATAAGTGGAAAAGGCAAGAGTGTGCGAGCACACAGGAGCAAAGACAAGCAGCGCAGCTTGATGCGTAGTAAAAAAAATAATAAATAGACAACTGGTCGACCTCATTAGAAATAAAAACCCAAAAGATTAGATAGACAAACAAACAAACACATAAATGTGGAGAGAAGGGCAGTGCGCGCAGGAGCAAAGGTAAACAGCAGACAGACCTGAATCCTTATCTTTACAAGGTCGACCTCAGAACTTTGTTCAGTTTGTCTCGGTGACGGATAATGGAAGGAAGGGCACGCAACTGGTCGACTTCATTTAAATAAACAAATAAAAAATAAGATAAACGCTCAGGAACAGATAAATAATAACAAAAAATTGTAAAGTGGAGAAAGCGAGAGCGCGCGAATGCACTCAAGCAAACACAAACAGCACAGCACGATGCGTATTTTTTTAAATGGACAAAATATATCAAAAATAAATCAAAAATAAAAATAATAGGAAAAGGCGAGAGTGCGCGAGCACACAGCAGCAAAGACAAGCAGCGCAGCTTGATGCGTAGTAAAAAAAATAATAAATAGACAACTAGTCGACCTCATTAGAAATAAAAACCCAAAAGATTACATAGACAAACAAACAAACACATAAATGTGGAGAAAAGGGCAGTGCGCGCAGGAGCAAAGTAAACAGCAGACAGACCTGAATCCTTATCTTTACAAGGTCGACCTCAGAACTTTGTTCAGTTTGTCTCGGTGACGGATAATGGAAGGAAGGGCAGGCAACTGGTCGACTTCATTTAAATAAACAAATAAAAAATAAGATAAACTCTCAGGAATAGATAAATAATAACAAAAAAATTGTAAAGTGGAGAAAGCGAGAGCGCGCGAATGCACTCAAGCAAACACAAACAGCACAGCACGATGCGTATTTTTTTTAAAATTGACAAAATAAATCAAAAATAAATCAAAAATAAAAATAAGTGGAAAAGGCGAGAGTGCGCGAGCACACAGGAGCAAAGACAAGCAGCGCAGCTTGATGCGTAGTAAAAAAAATAATAAATAGACAACTGGTCGACCTCATTAGAAATAAAAACCCAAAAGATTAGATAGACAAACAAACAAACACATAAATGTGGAGAGAAGCGCAGTGCGCGCAGGAGCAAAGGTAAAAAGCAGACAGACCTGAATCCTTATCTTTACAAGGTCGACCTCAGAACTTTGTTCAGTTTGTCTCGGTGACGGATAATGGAAGGAAGGGCAGGAAACTGGTCGACTTCATTTAAATAAACAAATAAAAAATAAGATAAACTCTCAGGAATAGATAAATAATAACAAAAAAATTGTAAAGTGGAGAAAGCGAGAGCGCGCGAATGCACTCTAGCAAACACATACAGCACAGCACGATGCGTATTTTTTTTAAATTGAAAAAATAAATCAAAAATAAAAATAAGTGGAAAAGGCGAGAGTGCGCGAGCACACAGCAGCAAAGACAAGCAGCGCAGCTTGATGCGTAGTAAAAAAAATGATAAATAGACAACTGGTCGACCTCATTAGAAATAAAAACCCAAAAGATTAGATAGACAAACAAACAAACACATAAATGTGGAGAGAAGGGCAGTGAGCGCAGGAGAAAAGGTAAACAGCAGACAGACCTGAATCCTTATCTTTACAAGGTCGACCTCAGAACTTTGTTCAGTTTGTCTCGGTGACGGATAATGGAAGGAAGGGCAGGCAACTGGTCGACTTCATTTAAATAAACAAATAAAAAATAAGATAAACTCTCAGGAATAGATAAATAATAACAAAAAAAATTGTAAAGTGGAGAAAGCGAGAGCGCGCGAATGCACTCAAGCAAACACAAACAGCACAGCACGATGCGTATTTTTTTTTAAATTGACAAAATGAATCAAAAATAAATCAAAAATAAAAATAAGTGGAAAAGGCGAGAGTGCGCGAGCACACAGGAGCAAAGACAAGCAGCGCAGCTTGATGCGTAGTAAAAAAAATAATAAATAGACAACTGGTCGACCTCATTAGAAATAAAAACCCAAAAGATTAGATAGACAAACAAACAAACACATAAATGTGGAGAGAAGGGCAGTGCGCGCAGGAGCAAAGGTAAACAGCAGACAGACCTGAATCCTTATCTTTACAAGGTCGACCTCAGAAGTATGTTCAGTTTGTCTCGGTGACGGAAAATGGAAGGAAGGGCAGGCATCTGGTCGTCTTCATTTAAATAAACAAATAAAAAATAAGATAAACTCTCAGGAATAGATAAATAATAACAAAAATATTGTAAAGTGGAGAAAGCGAGAGCGCACGAATGCACTCAAGCAAACACAAACAGCACAGCACGATGCGTATTATTTTTAAATTGACAAAATAAATCAAAAATAAATCAAAATAAAAATAAGTGGAAAAGGCGAGAGTGTGCGAGCACACAGGAGCAAATACAAGCAGCGCAGCTTGATGCGTAGTAAAAAAAAATAATAAATAGACAACTGGTCGACCTCATTACAAATAAAAACCCAAAAGATTAGATAGACCAACAAACAAACACATAAATGTGGAGAGAAGGGCAGTGCGCGCAGGAGCAAAGGTAAACAGCAGACAGACCTGAATCCTTATCTTTACAAGGTCGACCTCAGAACTCTGTTCAGTTTGTCTCGGTGACGGATAATGGAAGGAAGTGCAGGCAACTGGTCGACTTCATTTAAATAAACAAATAAAAAATAAGATAAACTCTCAGGAATAGATAAATAATAACAAAAAAATTGTAAAGTGGAGAAAGCGAGAGCGCGCGAATGCACTCAAGCAAACACAAACAGCACAGCACGATGCGTATTATTTTTAAATTGACAAAATAAATCAAAAATAAATCAAAAATAAAAATAAGTGGAAAAGGCAAGAGTGTGCGAGCACACAGTAGCAAAGACAAGCAGCGCAGCTTGATGCGTAGTAAAAAAATAATAAATAGACAACTGGTCGACCTCATTAGAAATAAAAACCCAAAAGATTAGATAGACAAACAAACAAACACATAAATGTGGAGAGAAGGGCAGTGCGCGCAGGAGCAAAGGTAAACAGCAGACAGACCTGAATCCTTATCTTTACAAGGTCGACCTCAGAACTTTGTTCAGTTTGTCTCGGTGACGGATAATGGAAGGAAGGGCACGCAACTGGTCGACTTCATTTAAATAAACAAATAAAAAATAAGATAAACGCTCAGGAACAGATAAATAATAACAAAAAATTGTAAAGTGGAGAAAGCGAGAGCGCGCGAATGCACTCAAGCAAACACAAACAGCACAGCACGATGCGTATTTTTTTTAAATTGACAAAATATATCAAAAATAAAAATAAGTGGAAAAGGCGAGAGTGCGCGAGCACACAGGAGCAAAGACAAGCAGCACAGCTTGATGCGTAGTAAAATAAATAATAAATAGACAACTGGTCGACCTCATTAGAAATAAAAACCCAAAAGATTAGATAGACAAAGAAACAAACACATAAACGTGGAGAGAAGGGCAGTGCGCGCAGGAGCAAAGGTAAACAGCAGACAGACCTGAATCCTTATCTTTACAAGGTCGACCTCAGAACTTTGTTCAGTTTGTCTCGGTGACGGATAATGGAAGGAAGGGCAGGCAACTGGTCGACTTCATTTAAATAAACAAATAAAAAATAAGATAAACTCTCAGGAATAGATAAATAATAACAAAAAAATTGTAAAGTGGAGAAAGCGAGAGCGCGCAAATGCACTCAAGAAAACACAAACAGCACAGCACGATGCGTATTTTTTTTTAAATTGACAAAATGAATCAAAAATAAATCAAAAATAAAAATAAGTGGAAAAGGCGAGAGTGCGCGAGCACACAGGAGCAAAGACAAGCAGCGCAGCTTGATGCGTAGTAAAAAAAATAATAAATAGACAACTGGTCGACCTCATTAGAAATAAAAACCCAAAAGATTAGATAGACAAACAAACAAACACATAAATGTGGAGAGAAGCGCAGTGCGCGCAGGAGCAAAGGTAAAAAGCAGACAGACCTGAATCCTTATCTTTACAAGGTCGACCTCAGAACTTTGTTCAGTTTGTCTCGGTGACGGATAATGGAAGGAAGGGCAGGAAACTGGTCGACTTCATTTAAATAAACAAATAAAAAATAAGATAAACTCTCAGGAATAGATAAATAATAACAAAAAAATTGTAAAGTGGAGAAAGCGAGAGCGCGCGAATGCACTCTAGCAAACACATACAGCACAGCACGATGCGTATTTTTTTTTAAATTGAAAAAATAAATCAAAAATAAAAATAAGTGGAAAAGGCGAGAGTGCGCGAGCACACAGGAGCAAAGACAAGCAGCGCAGCTTGATGTGTAGTAAAAAAAATAATAAATAGAAAACTGGTCGACCTCATTAGAAATAAAAACCCAAAAGATTAGATAGACAAACAAACAAACACATAAATGTGGAGAGAAGGGCAGTACGCGCAGGAGCAAAGGTAAACAGCAGACAGACCTGAATCCTTATCTTTACAAGGTCGACCTCAGAACTTTGTTCAGTTTGTCTCGGTGACGGATAATGGAAGGAAGGGCAGGCAACTGGTCGACTTCATTTAAATAAACAAATAAAAAATAAGATAAACTCTCAGGAATAGATAAATAATAACAAAAAATTGTAAAGTGGAGAAAGCGAGAGCGCGCGAATGCACTCAAGCAAACACAAACAGCACAGCACGATGCGTATTTTTTTTTAAATTGACAAAATAAATAAAAAATAAATCCAAAATAAAACT
Source organism: Perognathus longimembris pacificus (assembly GCF_023159225.1). NCBI lineage: Eukaryota > Metazoa > Chordata > Mammalia > Rodentia > Heteromyidae > Perognathus > Perognathus longimembris. Next base: position 16,574 of record NW_025958252.1, on the reverse strand, counting down.
AAGAGGAAAAGGCGAGAGTGCGCGAGCACACAGGAGCAAAGACAAGCAGCGCAGCTTGATGCGTAGTAAAAAAAATAATAAATAGACAACTGGTCGACCTCATTAGAAATAAAAACCCAAAAGATTAGATAGACAAACAAACAAACACATAAATGTGGAGAGAAGGGCTGTGCGCGCAGGAGCAAAGTTAAACAGCAGACAGACCTGAATCCTTATCTTTACAAGGTCGACCTCAGAACTTTGTTCAGTTTGTCTCGCTGACGCATAATGGAAGGAAGGGCAGGCAACTGGTCGACTTCATTTAATTAAACAAATAAAAAATAAGATAAACTCTCAGGAATAGATAAATAATAACAAAAAATTGTAAAGTGGAGAAAGCGAGTGCGCACGAATGCACTCAAGCAAACACAAACAGCACAGCACGATGTGTATTTTTTTAAATTGACAAAATAAATCAAAAATTAATCAAAAATAAAAATAAGTGGAAAAGGCTAGAGTGCGCGAGCACACAGGAGCAAAGACAAGCAGCGCAGCTTGATGCGTAGTAAAAAAAATAATAAAGAGACAACTGGTCGACCTCATTAGAAATAAAAACCCAAAAGATTAGATAGACAAACAAACAAACACATAAATGTGGAGAGAAGGGCAGTGCGCGCAGGAGCAAAGGTAAACAGCAGACAGACCTGAATCCTTATCTTTACAAGGTCGACCTCAGAACTTTTTTCAGTTTCTCTCGGTGACGGATAATGGAAGGAAGGGCAGGCAACTGGTCGACTTCATTTAAATAAACAAATAAAAAATAAGATAAACTCTCAGGAATAGATAAATAATAACAAAAAATTGTAAAGTGGAGAAAGCGAGAGCGCTCGAATGCACTCAAGCAAACACAAACAGCACAGCACGATGCGTATTTTTTTAAATTGACAAAATAAATCAAAAATAAATCAAAAATAAAAATAAGTGGAAAAGGCGAGAGTGCGCGAGCACACAGGAGCAAAGACAAGCAGCGCAGCTTGATGCGTAGTAAAAAAAATAATAAATAGACAACTGGTCGACCTCATTAGAAATAAAAACCCAAAAGATTAGATAGACAAACAAACAAACACATAAATGTGGAGAGAAGGGCAGTGCGCGCAGGAGCAAAGTTAAACAGCAGACAGACCTGAATCCTGATTTTTACAAGGTCGACCTCAGAACTTTGTTCAGTTTGTCTCGGTGACGGATAATGGAAGGAAGGGCAGGCAACTGGTCGACTTCATTTAAATAAACAAATAAAAAATAAGATAAACTCTCAGGAATAGATAAATAATAACAAAAAAAATTCTAAAGTGGAGAAAGCGAGAGTGCGCGAATGCACTCAAGCAAACACAAACAGAACAGCACGATGCGTATTTTTTTAATTGACAAAATAAATAAAAAATAAATCAAAAATAAAAATAAGTGGAAAAGGCGAGAGTGCGCGAGCACACAGGAGCAAAGACAAGCAGCGCAGCTTGATGCGTAGTAAAAAAAATAATAAATAGACAACTGGTCGACCTCATTAGAAATAAAAACCCAAAAGATTAGATAGGCAAACAAACAAACACATAAATGTGGAGAGAAGGGCAGTGCGCGCAGGAGCAAAGGTAAACAGCAGACAGACCTGGATCCTTATCTTTACAAGGTCGACCTCAGAACTTTGTTCAGTTTGTCTCGGGGACGGATAATGGAAGGAAGGGCAGGCAACTGGTCGACTTCTTTTAAATAAACAAATAAAAAATAAGATCAACTCTCAGGAATAGATAAATAATAACAAAAAAATTGTAAAGTGGAGAAAGCGAGAGCGCGCGAATGCACTCAAGCAAACACAAACAGCACAGCACGATGCGTATTTTTTTTTAAATTGACAAAATAAATCAAATATAAATCAAAAATAAAAATAAGTGGAAAAGGCGAGAGTGCGCGAGCACACAGGAGAAAGACAAGCAGCGCAGCTTGATGCGTAGTAAAAAAAATAATAAATAGACAACTGGTCGACCTCATTAGAAATAAAACCCAAAAGATTAGATAGACAAACAAACAAACACATAATTGTGGAGAGAAGGGCAGTGCGCGCAGGAGGAAAGGTAAACAGCAGACAGACCTGAATCCTTATCTTTACAAGGTCGACCTCAGAACTTTGTTCAGTTTGTCTCGGTGACGGATAATGGAAGGAAGGGCAGGCAACTGGTCGACTTCATTTAAATAAACAAATAAAAAATAAGATAAACTCTCAGGAATAGATAAATAATAACAAAAAAATTGTAAAGTGGAGAAAGCGAGAGCGCGCGAATGCACTCAAGCAAACACAAACAGCACAGCACGAAGCGTATTTTTTTTTAAAATTGACAAAATAAATCAAAAATAAAAATAAGTGTAAATGGCGAGAGTGCGCGAGCACACAGGAGCAAAGACCAGCAGCGCAGCTTGATGCGTAGTAAAAAAATAATGAATAGACAACTGGTCGACCTCATTAGAAATAAAAACCCAAAAGATTAGATAGACAAACAAACAAACACATAAATGTGGAGAGAAGGGCAGTGCGTGCAGAAGCAAAGGTAAATAGCAGACAGACCTGAATCCTTATCTTTAAAAGGTCGACCTCAGAACTTTGTTCAGTTTGTCTCGGTGACGGATAATGGAAGGAAGGGCAGGCAACTAGTCGACTTCATTTAAATAAACAAATAAAAAATAAGATAAACTCTCAGGAATAGATAAATAATAACAAAAAAATTTAAAGTGGAGAAAGCGAGAGCGCGCTAATGCACTCAAGCAAACACAAACAGCACAGCACGATGCGTATTTTTTTAATTGACAAAATAAATCAAAAATAAATCAAAAATAAAAATAAGTGGAAAAGGCGAGAGTGCGCGAGCACACAGGAGCAAAGACAAGCAGCGCAGCTTGATGCGTAGTAAAAAAAATAATAAATAGACAACTGGTCGACCTCATTAGAAATAAAAAGCCAAAAGATTAGATAGACAAACAAACAAACACATAAATGTGGATAGAAGGGCAGTGCGCGCAAGAACAAACGTAAACAGCAGACAGACCTGAATCCTTATCTTTACAAGGTCGACCTCAGAACTTTGTTCAGTTTGTCTCGGTGACGGATAATGGAAGGAAGGGCAGGCAACTGGTTGACTTCATTTAAATAAACAAATAACAAATAAGATAAACTCTCAGGAATTGATAAATGATAACAAAAAAATTGTAAAGTGGAGAATCCGAGAGCGCGCGAATGCACTCAAGCAAACACAAACAGCACATCACGATGCGTCTTTTTTTTTAAAATTGACAAAATAAATCAAAAATAAATCAAAAATAAAAATAAGTGGAAAAGGCGAGAGTGCGCGAGCACACAGGAGCAAAGACAAGCAGCGCAGCTTGATGCGTAGTAAAAAAAATAATAAATAGACAACTGGTCGACCTCATTAGAAATAAAAACTCAAAAGATTAGATAGACAAAGAAACAAACACATAAATGTGGAGAGAAGGGCAGTGCGCACAGGAGCAAAGGTAAACAGCAGACAGACCTGAATCCTTATCTTTACAAGGTCGACCTCAGAACTTTGTTCAGTTTGTCTCGGTGACGGATAATGGAAGGAAGGGCAGGCAACTGGTCGACTTCATTTAAATAAACAAATAAAAAATAAGAAAAACTCTCAGGAATAGATAAATAATAACAAAAAATTGTAAAGTGGAGAAAGCGAGAGCGCGCGAATGCACTCAAGCAAACACAAACAGCACAGCACGATGCGTATTTTTTTTTAATTGACAAAATAAATAAAAATAAATCAAAAATAAAAATAAGTGGAAAAGGCGAGAGTGCGCGAGCACACAGGAGCAAAGACAAGCAGCACAGCTTGATGCGTAGTAAAAAAAATAATAAATAGACAACTGGTCGACCTCATTAGAAATAAAAACCCAAAAGATTAGATAGACAAACAAACAAACACATAAATGTGGAGAGAAGGGCAGTGCGCGCAGGAGCAAAGGTAAACAGCAGACAGACCTGAATCCTTATCTTTACAAGGTCGAACTCAGAACTTTGTTCAGTTTGTCTCGGTGACGGATAATGGAAGGAAGGGCAGGCAACTGGTCGACTTCATTTAAATAAACAAATAAAAAATAAGATAAACTCTCAGGAATAGATAAATAATAACAAAAAAATTCTAAAGTGGAGAAAGCGAGAGCGCGCGAATGCACTCAAGCAAACACAAACAGCACAGCACGATGCGTATTTTTTTTAATTGACAAAATAAATCAAAAATAAAAATAAGTGGAAAAGGCGAGAGTGCGCGAGCACACAGGAGCAAAGACAAGCAGCGCAGCTTGATGCGTAGTAAAAAAAATAATAAATAGACAACTGGTCGACCTCATTAGAAATAAAAACCCAAAAGATTAGATAGACAAACAAACAAACACATAAATGTGGAGAGAAGGGCAATGCGCGCAGGAGCAAAGGTAAACAGCAGACAGAAATGGATCCTTATCTTTACAAGGTCGACCTCAGAACTTTGTTCAGTTTGTCTCGGTGACGGATAATGGAAGGAAGGGCAGGCAACTGGTCGACTTCATTTAAATAAACAAATAAAAAATAAGATAAACTCTCAGGAATAGATAAATAATAACAAAAAATTGTAAAGTGGAGAAAGCGAGAGCGCGAGAATGCACTCAAGCAAACACAAACAGCACAGCACGATGCGTATTTTTTTAAATTGACAAAATAAATCAAAAATAAATCAAAAATAAATATAAGTGGAAAAGGCGAGAGTGCGCGAGCACACAGGAGCAAAGACAAGCAGCGCAGCTTGATGCGTAGTAAAAAAAATAATAAATAGACACTGGTCGACCTCATTAGAAATAAAAACCCAAAAGATTAGATAGACAAACAAACAAACACATAAATGTGGAGAGAAGGGCAGTGCGCGCAGGAGCAAAGGTAAACAGCAGACAGACCTGAATCCTTATCTTTACAAGGTCGACCTCAGAACTTTGTTCAGTTTGTCTCGGTGACGGATAATGGAAGGAAGGGCCGGCAACTGGTTGACTTCATTTAATTAAACAAATAAAAAATAAGATAAACTCTCAGGAATAGATAAATAATAACAAAAAAATTGTAAAGTGGAGAAAGCGAGAGCGCGCGAATGCACTCAAGCAAACACAAACAGCACAGCACGATGCGTATTTTTTTTTAAATTGACAAAATAATCAAAAATAAAATAAGTGGAAAAGGCGAGAGTGCGCGAGCACACAGGAGCAAAGACAAGCAGCGCAGCTTGATGCGTAGTAAAAAAAATAATAAATAGACAACTGGTAGACCTCATTAGAAATAAAAACCCAAAAGATTAGATAGACAAACAAACAAACACATAAATGTGGAGAGAAGGGCAGTGCGCGCAGGAGCAATGGTAAACAGCAGACAGACCTGAATCCTTATCTTTAAAAGGTCGACCTCAGCACTTTGTTCAGTTTGTCTCGGTGACGGATAATGGAAGGAAGGGCAGGCAACTGGTCGACTTCATTAAATAAACAAATAAAAAATAAGATAAACCCTCAGGAATAGATAAATAATAACAAAAAAATTGTAAAGTGGAGAAAGCGAGAGCGCGCGAATGCACTCAAGCAAACACAAACAGCACAGCACCATGCGTATTTTTTTTTTAAAATTGACAAAATAAATCAAAAATAAATCAAAAATAAAAATAAGTGGAAAAGGCGAGAGTGCGCGAGCACACAGGAGCAAAGACAAGCAGCGCAGCTTGATGCGTAGTAAAAAAAATAATAAATAGACAACTGGTCGACCTCATTAGAAATAAAAACCCAAAAGATTAGATAGACAAACAAACAAACACATAAATGTGGAGAGAAGGGCAGTGCGCGCAGGAGCAAAGGTAAACAGCAGACAGACCTGAATCCTTATCTTTACAAGGGTCGACCTCAGAACTTTGTTCAGTTTGTCTCGGTGACGGATAATGGAAGGAAGGGCAGGCAACTGGTCGACTTCATTTAAAAAAACAAATAAAAAATAAGATAAACTCTCAGGAATAGATAAATAATAACAAAAAAATTGTAAAAGTGGAGAAAGCGAGAGCGCGCTAATGCACTCAAGCAAACACAAACAGCACAGCACGATGCGTATTTTTTTTTAAATTGACAAAATAAATCAAAAATAAACCAAAAATAAAAATAAGTGGAAAAGGCGAGAGTGCGCGAGCACACAGGAGCAAAGACAAGCAGCGCAGCTTGATGCGTAGTAAAAAAAATAATAAATAGACAACTGGTCGACCTCATTACAAATAAAAACCCAAAAGATTAGATAGACAAACAAACAAACACATAAATGTGGAGAGAAGAGCACTGCGCGCAGGAGCAAAGGTAAACAGCAGACAGACCTGAATCCTTATCTTTACAAGGTCGACCTCAGAACTTTGTTCAGTTTGTCTCGGTGACTGATAATGGAAGGAAGGGCAGGCAACTGGTCGACTTCATTTAAATAAACAAATAAAAAATAAGATAAACTCTCAGGAATAGATAAATAATAACAAAAAAATGTAAAGTGGAGAAGCGGAGAGCGCGCGAATGCACTCAAGCAAACACAAACAGCACAGCACGATGCGTATTTTTTTTAAATTGACAAAATAAATCAAAAATAAATCAAAAAATAAAAATAAGTGGAAAAGGCGAGAGTCCGCGAGCACACAGGAGCAAAGACAAGCAGCGCAGCTTGATGCGTAGTAAAAAAAATAATAAATAGACAACTGGTCGACCTCATTAGAAATAAAAACCCAAAAGATTAGATAAACAAACAAACACATAAATATGGAGAGAAGGGCAGTGCGCGCAGGAGCAAAGGTAAACAGCAGACAGACCTGAATCATTATCTTTTACAAGGTCGACCTCAGAACTTTTTTCAGTTTGTCTCGGTGACGGATAATGGAAGGAAGGGCAGGCAACTGGTCGACTTCATTTAAATAAACAAATAAAAAATAAGATAAACTCTCAGGAATAGATAAATAATAACAAAAAAATTGTAAAGTGGAGAAAGCGAGAGCGCGCGAATGCACTCAAGCAAACACAAACAGCACAACACGATGCGTAATTTTTTAAAAAAATTGACAAAATAAATCAAAAATAAATCAAAAATAAAAATAAGTGGAAAAGGCGAGAGTGCGCGAGCACACAGGAGTAAAGACAAGCAGCGCAGCTTGATGCGTAGTAAAAAAAATAATAAATAGTCAACTGGTCGACCTCATTAGAAATAAAAACCCATAAGATTAGATAGACAAACAAACAAACACATAAATGTGGAGAGAACGGCAGTGCGCGCAGGAGCAAAGGTAAACAGCAGACAGACCTGAATCCTTATCTTTACAAGGTCGACCTCAGAATTTTGTTCAGTTTGTCTCGGTGACGGATAATGGAAGGAAGGGCAGGCAACTGGTCGACTTCATTTAAATAAACAAATAAAAAATAAGATAAACTCTCAGGAATAGATAAATAATAACAAAAAAATTGTAAAGTGGAGAAAGCGAGAGCGCGCGAATGCACTCAGGCAAACACAAACAGCACAGCACGATGCGTATTTTTTTTAAAATTGACAAAATAAATCAAAAATAAATCAAAAATAAAAATAAGTGGAAAAGGCGAGAGTGCGCGAGCACACAGGAGCAAAGACAAGCAGCGCAGCTTGATGCGTAGTAAAAAAATAATAAATAGACAACTGGTCGACCTCATTAGAAATAAAAACCCAAAAGTATAGATAGATAAACAAACAAACACATAAATGTGGAGAGAAGGGCAGTGCGCGCAGGAGCAAAGGTAAACAGCAGACAGACCTGAATCCTTATCTTTACAAGGTCGACCTCAGAACTTTGTTCAGTTTGTCTCGGTGACGGATAATGGAAGGAAGGGCAGGCAAGCTGGTCGACTTCATTTAAATAAACAAATAAAAAATAAGATAAACCCTCAGGAATAGATAAATAATAACAAAAAAATTGTAAAGTGGAGAAAGCGAGAGCGCGCGGAATGCACTCAAGCAAACACAAACAGCACAGCACCATGCGTATTTTTTTTTTAAATTGACAAAATAAATCAAAAATAAATCAAAAATAAAAATAAGTGGAAAAGGCGAGAGTGCGCGAGCACACAGGAGCAAAGACAAGCAGCGCAGCTTGATGCGTAGTAAAAAAAATAATAAATAGACAACTGGTCGACCTCATTAGAAATAAAAACCCAAAAGATTAGATAGACAAACAAACAAACACATAAATGTGGAGAGAAGGGCAGTGCGCGCAGGAGCAAAGGTAAACAGCAGACAGACCTGAATCTTATCTTTACAAGGTCGACCTCAGAACTTTGTTCAGTTTTGTCTCGGTGACGGATAATGGAAGGAAGGCCAGGCAACTGGTCGACTTCATTAAAAAAACAAATAAAAAATAAGATAAACTCTCAGGAATAGATAAATAATAACAAAAAAATTGTAAAGTGGGAGAAAGCGCGAGAGCGCGCGAATGCACTCAAGCAAACACAAACAGCACAGCACGATGCGTATTTTTTTTTTTAATTGACAAAATAAATCAAAAATAAACCAAAAATAAAAATAAGTGGAAAAGGCGAGAGTGCGCGAGCACACAGGAGCAAAGACAAGCACCGCAGCTTGATGCGTAGTAAAAAAAATAATAAATAGACAACTGGTCGACCTCATTACAAATAAAAACCCAAAAGATTAGATAGACAAACAAACAAACACATAAATGTGGAGAGAAGAGCACTGCCCGCAGGAGCAAAGGTAAACAGCAGACAGACCTGAATCCTTATCTTTACAAGGTCGACCTCAGAACTTTGTTCAGTTTGTCTCGGTGACTGATAATGGAAGGAAGGGCAGGCAACTGGTCGACTTCATTTAAATAAACAAATAAAAAATAAGATAAACTCTCAGGAATAGATAAATAATAACAAAAAAATGTAAAGTGGAGAAGCGAGAGCGCGCGAATGCACTCAAGCAAACACAAACAGCACAGCACGATGCGTATTTTTTTTTAAATTGACAAAATAAATCAAAAATAAATCAAAAATAAAAATAAGTGGAAAAGGCGAGAGTCCGCGAGCACACAGGAGCAAAGACAAGCAGCGCAGCTTGATGCGTAGTAAAAAAAATAATAAATAGACAACTGGTCGACCTCATTAGAAATAAAAACCCAAAAGATTAGATAAACAAACAAAGACATAAATATGGAGAGAAGGGCAGTGCGCGCAGGAGCAAAGGTAAATAGCAGACAGACCTGAATCATTATCTTTACATGGTCGACCTCAGAAGTTTTTCAGTTTGTCTCGGTGACGGATAATGGGAGGAAGGGCAGGCAACTGGTCGACTTCATTTAAATAAACAAATAAAAAATAAGATAAACTCTCAGGAATAGATAAATAATAACAAAAAAATTCTAAAGTGGAGAAAGCGAGAGCGCGCGAATGCACTCAAGCAAACACAAACAGCACAACACGATGCGTATTTTTTAAAAAAATTGACAAAATAAATAAAAAATAAATCAAAAATAAAAATAAGTGGAAAAGGCGAGAGTGCGCGAGCACACAGGAGTAAAGACAAGCAGCGCAGCTTGATGCGTAGTAAAAAAAATAATAAATAGTCAACTGGTCGACCTCATTAGAAATAAAAACCCATAAGATTAGATAGACAAACAAACAAACACATAAATGTGGAGAGAACGGCAGTGCGCGCAGGAGCAAAGGTAAACAGCAGACAGACCTGAATCCTTATCTTTACAAGGTCGACCTCAGAATTTTGTTCAGTTTGTCTCGGTGACGGATAATGGAAGGGAAGGGCAGGCAACTGGTCGACTTCATTTAAATAAACAAATAAAAAATAAGATAAACTCTCAGGAATAGATAAATAATAACAAAAAAATTGTAAAGTGGAGAAAGCGAGAGCGCGCGAATGCACTCAAGCAAACACAAACAGCACAGCACGATGCGTATTTTTTTTTAAATTGACAAAATAAATCAAAAATAAATCAAAAATAAAAATAAGTGGAAAAGCCGAGAGGGCGCGAGCACACAGGAGCAAAGACAAGCAGCGCAGCTTGATGCGTAGTAAAAAAAATAATAAATAGTCAACTGGTCGACCTCATTAGAAAATAAAAACCCAAAAGTATAGATAGATAAACAAACAAACACATAAATGTGGAGAGAAGGGCAGTGCGCGCAGGAGCAAAGGTAAACAGCAGACAGACCTGAATCCTTATCTTTACAAGGTCGACCTCAGAACTTTGTTCAGTTTTGTCTCGATGACAGATAATGGAAGGAAGGGCAGGCAACTGGTCGACTTCATTTAAATAAACAAATAAAAAAATAAGATAAACTCTCAGGAATAGATAAATAATAACAAAAAATATGTAAAGTGGAGAAGCGAGAGCGCGAATGCACTCAAGCAAACACAAACAGCACAGCACGATGCGTATTTTTTTAAAATTGACAAAATAAATCAAACATAAATCAAAATAAAAATAAGTGGAAAAGGCGAGAGTGCGCGAGCACACAGGAGCAAAGACAAGCAGCGCAGCTTGATGCGTAGTAAAAAAAATAATAAACAGACAACTGGTCGACCTCATTAGAAATAAAAACCCAAAAGATTAGATAGACAAACAAACAAACACATAAATGTGGAAAGAAGGGCAGTGCACGCAGGAGCAAAGGTAAACAGCAGACAGACCTGAATCCTTATCTTTACAAGGTCGACCTCAGAAATTTTTTCAGTTTGTCTCGGTGACGATAATGGACGGAAGGGCAGGCAACTGGTCGACTTCATTTAGATACACAAATAAAAAATAAGATAAAACTCTCAGGAATAGATAAATAATGATAAAAAAATTGTAAAGTGGAGAAAGCGAGAGCGCGCGAATGCACTCAAGCAAACACAAACAGCACAGCACGATGCGTATTTTTTTTAAATTGACAAAATAAATCAAAAATAAATCATAAATAAAAATAAGTAGAAAAGGCCAGAGTGCGCGAGCACACAGGAGCAAAGACAAGCAGCGCAGCTTGATGCGTAGTAAAAAAAATAATAAATAGACAACTGGTCGACCTCATTAGAAATAAAACCCAAAAGATTAGATAGACAAACAAACAAACACATAAATGTGGACAGAAGGGCAGTGCGCGCAGGAGCATAGGTAAACAGCAGACAGACCTGAATCCTTATCTTTACAAGGTCGACCTCAGAACTCTGTTCAGTTTGTCTCGGTGACGGATAATGGAAGGAAGGGCAGGCAACTGGTCGACTTCATTTAAATAAACAAATAAAAAATGAGATAAACTCTCAGGAATAGATAAATAATAACAAAAATTTGTAAAGTGGAGAAAGCGAGGAGCGCGCGAATGCACTCAAGCAAACACAAACAGCACAGCAAGATGCGTATTTTTTTATAAAATTGACAAAATAAATCAAAAATAAATCAAAAATAAAAATAAGTGGAAAAGGCGAGAGTGCGCGAGCACACAGGAGCAAAGACAAGCAGCGCAGCTTGATGCGTAGTAAAAAAAATAATAAATAGACAACTGGTCGACCTCATTAGAAATAAAAACCCAAAAGATTAGATAGACAAACAAACAAACACAAAAATGTGGAGAGAAGGGCAGTGCACGCAGGAGCAAAGGTAAACAGCAGACAGACCTGAATCCTTATCTTTACAAGGTTGACCTCAGAACTTTGTTCAGTTTGTCTCGGTGACGGATAATGGAAGGAAGGGCAGGCAACTGGTCGACTTCATTTAAATAAACAAATAAAATATGAGATAAACTCTCAGGAATAGATAAATAATAAAAAAAAAATTGTAAAGTGGAGAAAGCGAGAGCGCGCGAATGCACTCAAGCAAACACAAACAGCACAGCACGATGCGTATTTTTTTTTAATTGACAAAATAAATCAAAAATAAATCAAAAATAAAAATAAGTGGAAAAGGCGAGAGTCGCGAGCACACAGGAACAAAGACAAGCAGCGCAGCTTGATGCGTAGTAAAAAAAATAATAAATAGACAACTGGTCGACCTCACTAGAAATAAAAACCCAAAATACTAGATAGACAAACAAACAAACACATAAATGTGGAGAGAAGGGCAGTGCGCGCAGGAGCAAAGGTAAACAGCAGACAGACCTGAATCCTTATCTTTACAAGGTCGACCTCAGAAATTTTTTCAGTTTGTCTCGGGTGACGGATAATGGAAGGAAGGGCAGGCAACTGGTCGACTTCATTTAGATACACAAATAAAAAATAAGATAAACTCTCAGGAATAGATAAATAATGATAAAAAAATTGTAAAGTGGAGAAAGCGAGAGCGCGCGAATGCACTCAAGCAAACACAAACAGCACGGCACGATGCGTATTTTTTTTTAAATTGACAAAATAAATCAAAAATAAATCATAAATAAAAATAAGTAGAAAAGGCCAGAGGTGCGCGAGCACACAGGAGCAAAGACAAGCAGCGCAGCTTGATGCGTAGTAAAAAAAATAATAAATAGACAACTGGTCGACCTCATTAGAAATAAAAACCCAAAGATTAGATAGACAAACAAACAAACACATAAATGTGGACAGAAGGGCAGTGCGCGCAGGAGCATAGGTAAACAGCAGACAGACCTGAATCCTTATCTTTACAAGGTCGACCTCAGAACTCTGTTCAGTTTGTCTCGGTGACGGATAATGGAAGGAAGGGCAGGCAACTGGTCGACTTCATTTAAATAAACAAATAAAAAATGAGATAAACTCTCAGGAATAGATAAATAATAACAAAAATTTGTAAAGTGGAGAAAGCGAGAGCGCGCGAATGCACTCAAGCAAACACAAACAGCACAGCAAGATGCGTATTTTTTTATAAAATTGACAAAATAAATCAAAAATAAATCAAAAATAAAAATAAGTGGAAAAGGCGAGAGTGCGCGAGCACACAGGAGCAAAGACAAGCAGCGCAGCTTGATGCGTAGTAAAAAAAATAATAAATAGACAACTGGTCGACCTCATTAGAAATAAAAACCCAAAAGATTAGATAGACAAACAAACAAACACAAAAATGTGGAGAGAAGGGCAGTGCACGCAGGAGCAAAGGTAAACAGCAGACAGACCTGAATCCTTATCTTTACAAGGTTGACCTCAGAACTTTGTTCAGTTTGTCTCGGTGACGGATAATGGAAGGAAGGGCAGGCAACTGGTCGACTTCATTTAAATAAACAAATAAAATATGAGATAAACTCTCAGGAATAGATAAATAATAACAAAAAAATTGTAAAGTGGAGAAAGCGAGAGCGCGCGAATGCACTCAAGCAAACACAAACAGCACAGCACGATGCGTATTTTTTTTTAATTGACAAAATAAATCAAAAATAAATCAAAAATAAAAATAAGTGGAAAAGGCGAGAGTCGCGAGCACACAGGAACAAAGACAAGCAGCGCAGCTTGATGCGTAGTAAAAAAAATAATAAATAGACAACTGGTCGACCTCACTAGAAATAAAACCCAAAAGACTAGATAGACAAACAAACAAACACATAAATGTGGAGAGAAGGGCAGTGCGCGCAGGAGCAAAGGTAAACAGCAGACAGACCTGAATCCTTATCTTTACAAGGTCGACCTCAGAACATTGTTCAGTTTGTCTCGGTGATGGATAATGGAAGGAAGGGCAGGCAACTGGTCGACTTCATTTAAATAAACAAATAAAAAATAAGATAAACTCTCAGGAATAGATAAATAATAACAAAAAATTGTAAAGTGGAGAAAACGAGAGCGCGCGAATGCACTCAAGCAAACACAAACCCCACAGCACGATGCGTATTTTTTTTAAATTGAAAAAATAAACCAAAAATAAATCAAAAATAAAAATAAGTGGAAAAGGCGAGAGTGCGCGAGCACACAGGAGCAAAGACAAGCAGCGCAGCTTGATGCATAGTAAAAAAAATAATAAATAGACAACTGGTCGACCTCATTAGAAATAAAAACCCAAAAGATTAGATAGACAAACAAACAAACACATAAATGTGGAGAGAAGGGCAGTGCGCGCAGGAGCAAAGGTAAACAGCAGACAGACCTGAATCCTTATCTTTACAAGGTCGACCTCAGAACTTTGTTCAGTTTGTCTCGGTGACGGATAATGGAAGGAAGGGCAGGCAACTGGTAGACTTCATTTAAATAAACAAATAAAAAATAAGATAAACTCTCAGGAATAGATAAATAATAACAAAAAAATTGTAAAGTGGAGAAAGCGAGAGCGAGCGAATGCACTCAAGCAAACACAAACAGCACAGCACGATGCGTATTTTTTTTTAAAATTGACAAAATAAATCAAAAATAAAAAATAAGTGGAAAAGGCGAGAGTGCGCGAGCACACAGGAGCAAAGACAAGCAGCGCAGCTTGATGCGTAGTAAAAAAAATAATAAATAGACAACTGGTCGACATCATTAGAAATAAAAACCCAAAAGATTAGATAGACAAACAAACAAACACATAAATGTGGAGAGAAGGGCAGTGCGCGCAGGAGCAAAGGTAAACAGCAGACAGACCTGAATCCTTATCTTTACAAGGTCGACCTCAGAACTTTGTTCAGTTTGTCTCGGTGACGGATAATTGAAGTAAGGGCAGGCATCTGGTCGACTTCATTTAAATAAACAAATAAAAAATAAGATAAACTCTCAGGAATAGATAAATAATAACAAAAAAATTGAAAAGTGGAGAAAGCGAGAGCGCGCGAATGCACTCAAGCAAACACAAACAGCACAGGACGATGCGTATTTTTTTTTAAATTGACAAAATAAATCAAAAATAAATCAAAAATAAAAATAAGTGGTAAAGGCGAGAGTGCGCGAGCACACAGGAGCAAAGACAAGCAGCGCAGCTTGATGCGTAGTAAAAAAAATAATAAATAGACAACTGGTCGACCTCATTAGAAATAAAAACCCAAAAGATTAGATAGACAAACAAACAAACACATAAATGTGGAGAGAAGGGCAGTGCGGGCAGGAGCAAAGGTAAACAGCAGACAGACATGAATCCTTATCTTTACAAGGTCGACCTCATAACTCTGTTCAGTTTGTCTCGGTGACGGATAATGGAAGGAGGGGCAGGCAACTGGTCGACTTCATTTAAATAAACAAATAAAAAATGAGATAAACTCTCAGGAATAGATAAATAATAACAAAAATTTGTAAAGTGGAGAAAGCGAGAGCGCGCGAATGCACTCAAGCAAACACAAACAGCACAGCAAGATGCGTATTTTTTTATAAAATTGACAAAATAAATCAAAAATAAATCAAAAATAAAAATAAGTGGAAAAGGCGAGAGTGCGCGAGCACACAGGAGCAAAGACAAGCAGCGCAGCTTGATGCGTAGAAAAAAAAATAATAAATAGACAACTGGTCGACCTCATTAGAAATAAAAACCCAAAAGATTAGATAGACAAACAAACAAACACATAAATGTGGAGAGAAGGGCAGTGCGCGCAGGAGCAAAGGTAAACAGCAGACAGACCTGAATCCTTATCTTTACAAGGTCGACCTCAGAACTTTGTTCAGTTTGTCTCGGTGACGGATAATGGAAGGAAGGGCAGGCAACTGGTCGACTTCATTTAAATAAACAAATAAAAAATAAGATAAACTCTCAGGAATAGATAAATAATAACAAAAAAATTGTAAAGTGGAGAAAGCGAGAGCGCGCGAATGCACTCAAGCAAACACAAACAGCACAGCACGATGCGTATTTTTTTTTAAATTGACAAAATAAATCAAAAATAAATCAAAAATAAAAATAAGTGGTAAAGGCGAGAGTGAGCGAGCACACAGGAGCAAAGACAAGCAGCGCAGCTTGATGCGTAGTAAAAAAAATAATAAATAGACAACTGGTCGACCTCATTAGAAATAAAAACCCAAAAGATTAGATAGACAAACAAACAAACACATAAATGTGGAGAGAAGGGCAGTGCGCGCAGGAGCAAAGGTAAACAGCAGACAGACCTGAATCCTTATCTTTACAAGGTCGACCTCATAACTCTGTTCAGTTTGTCTCGGTGACGGATAATGGAATGAGGGGCAGGCAACTGGTCGAATTCATTTAAATAAACAAATAAAAATGAGATAAACTCTCATGAATAGATAAATAATAACAAAAATTTGTAAAGTGGAGAAAGCGAGAGCGCGCGAATGCACTCAAGCAAACACAAACAGCACAGCAAGATGCGTATTTTTTTATAAAATTGACAAAATAAATCCAAAATAAATCAAAAATAAAAATAAGTGGAAAAGGCGAGAGTGCGCGAGCACACAGGAGCAAAGACAAGCAGCGCAGCTTGATGCGTAGTAAAAAAAAATAATAAATAGACAACTGGTCGACCTCATTAGAAATAAAAACCCAAAAGATTAGATAGACAAACAAACAAACACATAAATGTGGAGAGAAGGGCAGTGCGGGCAGGAGCAAAGGTAAACAGCAGACAGACCTGAATCCTTATCTTTACAAGGTCGACCTCAGAACTTTGTTCAGTTTGTCTCGGTT
>NW_025958251.1:0-38672 GCF_023159225.1 Perognathus longimembris pacificus | reverse complement strand
GAAGGAAGGGCAGGCAACTGGTCGACTTAATTTAAATAAACAAATAAAAATAAGATAAACTCTCAGGAATAGATAAATAATAACAAAAAAATTGTAAAGCGGAGAAAGCGAGAGCGCGGTAATGCACTCAAGCAAACACAAACAGCACAGCACGATGCGTATTTTTTTTTTAAATTGACAAAATAAATCAAAAATAAAAATAAGTGGAAAAGGCGAGAGTGCGCGAGCACACAGGAGCAAAGACAAGCAGCGCAGCTTGATGCGTGGTAAAAAAAAATAATAAATAGACAACTGGTCGACCTCATTAGAAATAAAATCCCAAAAGATTAGATAGACAAACAAACAAACACATAAATGTGGAGAGAAGGGCAGTGCACGCAGGAGCAAAGGTAAACAGCAGACAGACCTGAATCCTTATCTTTACAAGGTCGACCTCAGAACTTTGTTCAGTTTGTCTCGGTGACGGATAATGGAAGGAAGGGCAGGCAACTGGTCGACTTCATTTAAATAAACAAATAAAAAATAAGATAAACTCTCAGGAATAGATAAATAATAACAAAAAAATTGTAAAGTGGAGAAAGCGAGAGCGCGCGAATGCACTCAAGCAAACACAAACAGTACAGCACGATGCGTATTTTTTTTTAAATTGACAAAATAAATCGAAATTAAATCAAAAATAAAAATACGTGGAAAAGGCGAGAGTGCGCGAGCACACAGGAGCAAAGACAAGCAGCGCAGCCTGATGCGTAGTAAAAAAAATAATAAATAGACAACTGGTCGACCTCATTAGAAATAAAAACCCAAAAGATTAGATAGACAAACAAACAAACACATAAATGTGGAGAGAAGGGCAGTGCGCGCAGGAGCAAAGGTAAACAGTAGACAAACCTGAATCCTTATCTTTACAAGTTCGACCTCAGAACTTTGTTCAGTTTGTCTCGGTGACGGATAATGGAAGGAAGGGCAGGCAACTGGTCGACTTCATTTAAATAAACAAATAAAAAATAAGATAAACTCTCAGGAATAGATAAATAATAACAAAAAATTGTAAAGTGGAGAAAGCGAGAGCGCGGGAATGCACTCAAGCAAACACAAACAGCACAGCACGATGCGTATTTTTTTTTTAAATTGACAAAATAAATCAAAAATAAAAATAAGTGGAAAAGGCGAGAGTGCGCGAGCACACAGGAGCAAAGACAAACAGCGCAGCTTGATGCGTTGTAAAAAAAATAATAAATAGACAACTGGTCGACCTCATTAGAAATAAAAACCCAAAAGATTAGATAGACAAACAAACAAACACATAAATGTGGAGAGAAGGGCAGTGCGCGCAGGAGCAAAGGTAAACAGTAGACAGACCTGAATCCTTATCTTTACAAGTTCGACCTCAGAACTTTGTTCAGTTTGTCTCGGTGACGGATAATGGAAGGAAGGGCAGGCAACTGGTCGACTTCATTTAAATAAACAAATAAAAAATAAGATAAACTCTCAGGAATAGATAAATAATAACAAAAAATTGTAAAGTGGAGAAAGCGAGAGCGCGGGAATGCACTCAAGCAAACACAAACAGCACAGCACGATGCGTATTTTTTTTTTTAATTGACAAAATAAATCAAAAATAAAAATAAGTTGAAAAGGCGAGAGTGCGCGAGCACACAGGAGCAAAGACAAACAGCGCAGCTTGATGCGTAGTAAAAAAAATAATAAATAGACAACTGGTCGACCTCATTAGAAATAAAAACCCAAAAGATTAGATAGACAAACAAACAAACACATAAATGTGGAGAGAAGGGCAGTGCGCGCAGGAGCAAAGGTAAACATCAGACAGTCCTGAATTCTTATCTTTACAAGGTCGACCTCAGAACTTTGTTCAGTTTGTCTCGGTTACGGATAATGGAAGGAAGGGCAGGCAACTGGTCGACTTCTTTAAATAAACAAATAAAAAATAACATAAATTCTCAGGAATAGATAAATAATAACAAAAAAATTGTAAAGTGGAGAAAGCGAGAGCGCGCGAATGCACTCAAGCAAAAACAAACAGCACAGCACGATGCGTATTTTTTTTAAATTGACAAAATAAATCAAAAATAAATCAAAAATAAAAATTAGTGGAAAAGGCGAGAGTGCGCGAGCACACAGGAGAAAAGACAAGCAGCGCAGCTTGATGCGTAGTAAAAAAAATAATAAATAGACAACTGGTCGACCTCATTAGAAATAAAAACCCAAAAGATTAGATAGACAAACAAACAAACACATAAATGTGGAGAGAAGGGCAGTGCGCGTAGGAGCAAAGGTAAACAGCAGACAGACCTGAATCCTTATCTTTACAAGGTCGACCTCAGAACTTTGTTCAGTTTGTCTCGGTGACGGACAATGGAAGGAAGGGCAGGCAACTGGTCGACTTCATTTAAATAAACAAATAAAAAATAAGATAAACTCTCAGGAATAGATAAATAATAACAAAAAATTGTAAAGTGGAGAAAGCGAGAGCGCGGGAATGCACTCAAGCAAACACAAACAGCACAGCACGATGCGTATTTTTTTTTAAATTGACAAAATAAATCAAAAATAAAAATAAGTGGAAAAGGCGAGAGTGGGCGAGCACACAGGAGCAAAGACAAGCAGCGCAGCTTGATGCGTAGTAAAAAAAATAATAAATAGACAACTGGTCGACCTCATTAGAAATAAAAACCCGAAAGATTAGATAGACAAACAAACAAACACATAAATGTGGAGAGAAGGGCAGTGCGCGCAGGAGCAAAGGTAAACATCAGACAGACCTGAATCCTTATCTTTACAAGGTCGACCTCAGAACTTTGTTCAGTTTGTCTCGGTGACGGATAATGGAAGGAAGGGCAGGCAACTGGTCGACTTCTTTAAATAAACAAATAAAAAATAACATAAATTCTCAGGAATAGATAAATAATAACAAAAAAATTGTAAAGTGGAGAAAGCGAGAGCGCGCGAATGCACTCAAGCAAACACAAACAGCACAGCACGATGCGTATTTTTTTTTAAATTGACAAAATAAATCAAAAATAAATCAAAAATAAAAATTAGTGGAAAAGGCCAGAGTGCGCGAGCACACAGGAGCAAAGACAAGCAGCGCAGCTTGATGCGTAGTAAAAAAATAATAAATAGACAACTGGTCGACCTCATTAGAAATAAAAACCCAAAAGATTAGATAGACAAACAAACAAACACATAAATGTGGAGAGAAGGGCAGTGCGCGCAGGAGCAAAGGTAAACAGCAGACAGACCTGAATCCTTATCTTTACAAGGTCGACCTCAGAACTTTGTTCAGTTTGTCTCGGTGACGGATAATGGAAGGAAGGGCTGGCAACTGGTCGACTTAATTTAAATAAACAAATAAAAAATAAGATAAACTCTCAGGAATAGATAAATAATAACAAAAAAATTGTAAAGTGGAGAAAGCGAGAGCGCGGTAATGCACTCAAGCAAACACAAACAGCACAGCACGATGCGTATTTTTTTTTTAAATTAACAAAATGAATCAAAAATAAAAATAAGTGGAAAAGGCGAGAGTGCGCGAGCACACAGGAGCAAAGACAAGCAGCGCAGCTTGATGCGTGGTAAAAAAAAATAATAAATAGACAACTGGTCGACCTCATTAGAAATAAAATCCCAAAAGATTAGATAGACAAACAAACAAACACATAAATGTGGAGAGAAGGGCTGTGCGCACAGGAGCAAAGGTAAACAGCAGACAGACCTGAATCCTTATCTTTACAAGGTCGACCTCAGAACTTTGTTCAGTTTGTCTCGGTGACGGATAATGGAAGGAAGGGCAGGCAACTGGTCGACTTCATTTAAATAAACAAATAAAAAATAAGATAAACTCTCAGGAATAGATAAATAATAACAAAAAAATTGTAAAGTAGAGAAAGCGAGAGCGCGCGAATGCACTCAAGCAAACACAAACAGCACAGCACGATGCGTATTTTTTTTTAAATTGATAAAATAAATAAAAAATAAATCAAAAATAAAAATAAGTGGAAAAGGCGAGAGTGCGCGAGCACACAGGAGCAAAGACAAGCAGCGCAGCTTGATGCGTAGTAAAAAAAAATAATAAATAGACAACTGGTCGACCTCATTAGAAATAAAAACCCAAAAGATTAGATAGACAAACAAACAAACACATAAATGTGGAGAGAAGGGCAGTGCGCGCAGGAGCAAAGGTAAACAGCAGACAGTCCTGAATTCTTATCTTTACAAGGTCGACCTCAGAACTTTGTTCAGTTTGTCTCGGTTACGGATAATGGAAGGAAGGGCAGGCAACTGGTCGACTTCTTTAAATAAACAAATAAAAAATAACATAAATTCTCAGGAATAGATAAATAATAACAAAAAAATTGTAAAGTGGAGAAAGCGAGAGCGCGCGAATGCACTCAAGCAAAAACAAACAGCACAGCACGATGCGTATTTTTTTTAAATTGACAAAATAAATCAAAAATAAATCAAAAATAAAAATTAGTGGAAAAGGCGAGAGTGCGCGAGCACACAGGAGAAAAGACAAGCAGCGCAGCTTGATGCGTAGTAAAAAAAATAATAAATAGACAACTGGTCGACCTCATTAGAAATAAAAACCCAAAAGATTAGATAGACAAACAAACAAACACATAAATGTGGAGAGAAGGGCAGTGCGCGTAGGAGCAAAGGTAAACAGCAGACAGACCTGAATCCTTATCTTTACAAGGTCGACCTCAGAACTTTGTTCAGTTTGTCTCGGTGACGGACAATGGAAGGAAGGGCAGGCAACTGGTCGACTTCATTTAAATAAACAAATAAAAAATAAGATAAACTCTCAGGAATAGATAAATAATAACAAAAAATTGTAAAGTGGAGAAAGCGAGAGCGCGGGAATGCACTCAAGCAAACACAAACAGCACAGCACGATGCGTATTTTTTTTTAAATTGACAAAATAAATCAAAAATAAAAATAAGTGGAAAAGGCGAGAGTGGGCGAGCACACAGGAGCAAAGACAAGCAGCGCAGCTTGATGCGTAGTAAAAAAAATAATAAATAGACAACTGGTCGACCTCATTAGAAATAAAAACCCAAAAGATTAGATAGACAAACAAACAAACACATAAATGTGGAGAGAAGGGCAGTGCGCGCAGGAGCAAAGGTAAACATCAGACAGACCTGAATCCTTATCTTTACAAGGTCGACCTCAGAACTTTGTTCAGTTTGTCTCGGTGACGGATAATGGAAGGAAGGGCAGGCAACTGGTCGACTTCTTTAAATAAACAAATAAAAAATAACATAAATTCTCAGGAATAGATAAATAATAACAAAAAAATTGTAAAGTGGAGAAAGCGAGAGCGCGCGAATGCACTCAAGCAAACACAAACAGCACAGCACGATGCGTATTTTTTTTTAAAATTGACAAAATAAATCAAAAATAAATCAAAAATAAAAATTAGTGGAAAAGGCCAGAGTGCGCGAGCACACAGGAGCAAAGACAAGCAGCGCAGCTTGATGCGTAGTAAAAAAATAATAAATAGACAACTGGTCGACCTCATTAGAAATAAAAACCCAAAAGATTAGATAGACAAACAAACAAAAACATAAATGTGGAGAGAAGGGCAGTGCGCGCAGGAGCAAAGGTAAACAGCAGACAGACCTGAATCCGTATCTTTACAAGGTCGACCTCAGAACTTTGTTCAGTTTGTCTCGGTTACGGATAATGGAAGGAAGGGCAGGCAACTGGTCGACTTCATTTAAATAAACAAATAAAAAATAAGATAAACTCTCAGGAATAGATAAATAATAACAAAAAAATTGTAAAGTGGAGAAAGCGAGAGCGCGCGAATGCACTCAAGCAAACACAAACAGCACAGCACGATGCGTATTTTTTTTAAATTGACAAAATAAATAAAAAATAAATCAAAAATAAAAATAAGTGGAAAAGGCGAGAGTGCGCGAGCACACAGGAGCAAAGAGAAGCAGGGCAGCTTGATGCGTAGTAAAAAAAAATAATAAATAGACAACTGGTCGACCTCATTAGAAATAAAAACCCAAAAGATTAGATAGACAAACAAACAAACACATAAATGTGGAGAGAAGGGCAGTGCGCGCAGGAGCAAAGGTAAACAGCAGACAGACCTGAATCCTTATCTTTACAAGGTCGACCTCAGAACTTTGTTCAGTTTGTCTCGGTGACGGATAATGGAAGGAAGGGCAGGCAACTGGTCGACTTAATTTAAATAAACAAATAAAAAATAAGATAAACTCTCAGGAATAGATAAATAATAACAAAAAAATTGTAAAGCGGAGAAAGCGAGAGCGCGGTAATGCACTCAAGCAAACACAAACAGCACAGCACGATGCGTATTTTTTTTTTAAATTGACAAAATAAATCAAAAATAAAAATAAGTGGAAAAGGCGAGAGTGCGCGAGCACACAGGAGCAAAGACAAGCAGCGCAGCTTGATGCGTGGTAAAAAAAAATAATAAATAGACAACTGGTCGACCTCATTAGAAATAAAATCCCAAAAGATTAGATAGACAAACAAACAAACACATAAATGTGGAGAGAAGGGCAGTGCGCGCAGGAGCAAAAGTAAACAGCAGACAGACCTGAATCCTTATCTTTACAAGGTCGACCTCAGAACTTTGTTCAGTTTGTCTCGGTGACGGATAATGGAAGGAAGGGCAGGCAACTGGTCGACTTCATTTAAATAAACAAATAAAAAATAAGATAAACTCTCAGGAATAGATAAATAATAACAAAAAAATTGTAAAGTAGAGAAAGCGAGAGCGCGCGAATGCACTCAAGCAAACACAAACAGCACAGCACGATGCGTATTTTTTTTTAAATTGATAAAATAAATAAAAAATAAATCAAAAATAAAAATAAGTGGAAAAGGCGAGAGTGCGCGAGCACACAGGAGCAAAGACAAGCAGCGCAGCTTGATGCGTAGTAAAAAAAAATAATAAATAGACAACTGGTCGACCTCATTAGAAATAAAAACCCAAAAGATTAGATAGACAAACAAACAAACACATAAATGTGGAGAGAAGGGCAGTGCGCGCAGGAGCAAAGGTAAACAGCAGACAGACCTGAATCCTTATCTTTACAAGGTCGACCTCAGAACTTTGTTCAGTTTGTCTCGGTGACGGATAATGGAAGGAAGGGCAGGCAACTGGTCGACTTCATTTAAATAAACAAATAAAAAATAAGATAAACTCTCAGGAATAGATAAATAATAACAAAAAATTGTAAAGTGGAGAAAGCGAGAGCGCGGGAATGCACTCAAGCAAACACAAACAGCACAGCACGATGCGTATTTTTTTTTTAAATTGACAAAATAAATCAAAAATAAAAATAAGTGGAAAAGGCGAGAGTGCGCGAGCACACAGGAGCAAAGACAAACAGCGCAGCTTGATGCGTTGTAAAAAAAATAATAAATAGACAACTGGTCGACCTCATTAGAAATAAAAACCCAAAAGATTAGATAGACAAACAAACAAACACATAAATGTGGAGAGAAGGGCAGTGCGCGCAGGAGCAAAGGTAAACAGTAGACAGACCTGAATCCTTATCTTTACAAGTTCGACCTCAGAACTTTGTTCAGTTTGTCTCGGTGACGGATAATGGAAGGAAGGGCAGGCAACTGGTCGACTTCATTTAAATAAACAAATAAAAAATAAGATAAACTCTCAGGAATAGATAAATAATAACAAAAAATTGTAAAGTGGAGAAAGCGAGAGCGCGGGAATGCACTCAAGCAAACACAAACAGCACAGCACGATGCTTATTTTTTTTTAATTGACAAAATAAATCAAAAATAAAAATAAGTGGAAAAGGCGAGAGTGCGCGAGCACACAGGAGCAAAGACAAACAGCGCAGCTTGATGCGTAGTAAAAAAAATAATAAATAGACAACTGGTCGACCTCATTAGAAATAAAAACCCAAAAGATTAGATAGACAAACAAACAAACACATAAATGTGGAGAGAAGGGCAGTGCGCGCAGGAGCAAAGGTAAACATCAGACAGTCCTGAATTCTTATCTTTACAAGGTCGACCTCAGAACTTTGTTCAGTTTGTCTCGGTTACGGATAATGGAAGGAAGGGCAGGCAACTGGTCGACTTCTTTAAATAAACAAATAAAAAATAACATAAATTCTCAGGAATAGATAAATAATAAGAAAAAAATTGTAAAGTGGAGAAAGCGAGAGCGCGCGAATGCACTCAAGCAAAAACAAACAGCACAGCACGATGCGTATTTTTTTTAAATTGACAAAATAAATCAAAAATAATTCAAAAATAAAAATTAGTGGAAAAGGCGAGAGTGCGCGAGCACACAGGAGAAAAGACAAGCAGCGCAGCTTGATGCGTAGTAAAAAAAATAATAAATAGACAACTGGTCGACCTCATTAGAAATAAAAACCCAAAAGATTCGATAGACAAACAAACAAACACATAAATGTGGAGAGAAGTTCAGTGCGCGTAGGAGCAAAGGTAAACAGCAGACAGACATGAATCCTTATCTTTACAAGGTCGACCTCAGAACTTTGTTCAGTTTGTCTCGGTGACGGATAATGGAAGGAAGTGCAGGCAACTGGTCGACTTCATTTAAATAAACAAATAAAAAATAAGATAAACTCTCAGGAATAGATAAATAATTACAAAAAAATTGTAAAGTGGAGAAAGCGAGAGCGCGCGAATGCACTCAAGCAAACACAAACAACACAGCACGATGCGTATTTTTTTTTAAATTGACAAAATAAATCAAAAATAAATCAAAAATAAAAATAAGTGGAAAAGGCGAGAGTGCGCGAGCACACAGGAGCAAAGACAAGCAGCGCAGCTTGATGCGTAGTAAAAAAAATAATAAATAGACAACTGGTCGACCTCATTAGAAATAAAAACCCAAAAGATTAGATAGACAAACAAACAAACACATAAATGTGCAGAGATGGGCAGTGCGCGCAGGAGCAAAGGTAAACAGCAGACAGACCTGAATACTTATCTTTACAAGGTCGACCTCAGAACTTTGTTCAGTTTATCTCGGTGACGGATAATGGAAGGAAGGGCAGGCAACTGGTCGACTTCATTTAAATAAACAAATAAAAAATAAGATAAACTCTCAGGAATAGATAAATAATAACAAAAAAATTGTAAACTGGAGAAAGCGAGAGCGCGCGAATGCACACAAGCAAACACAAACAGCACAGCACGATTTGTATTTTTTTTAAAAATTGATAAAATAAATAAAAAATAAATCAAAAATAAAAATAAGTGGAAAAGGCGAGAGTGCGCGAGCACACAGGAGCAAAGACAAGCAGCGCAGCTTGATGCGTAGTAAAAAAAAATAATAAATAGACAACTGGTCGACCTCATTAGAAATAAAAACCCAAAAGATTAGATAGACAAACAAACAAACACATAAATGTGGAGAGAAGGGCAGTGCGCGCAGGAGCAAAGGTAAACAGCAGACAGACCTGAATCCTTATCTTTACAAGGTCGACCTCAGAACTTTGTTCAGTTTGTCTCGGTGACGGATAATGGAAGGAAGGGCAGGCAACTGGTCGACTTCATTTAAATAAACAAATAAAAAATAAGATAAACTCTCAGGAATAGATAAATAATAACAAAAAAATTGTAAAGTGGAGAAAGCGAGAGCGCGCGAATGCACTCAAGCAAACACAAACAGTACAGCACGATGCGTATTTTTTTTTAAATTGACAAAATAAATCGAAATTAAATCAAAAATAAAAATACGTGGAAAAGGCGAGAGTGCGCGAGCACACAGGAGCAAAGACAAGCAGCGCAGCTTGATGCGTAGTAAAAAAAATAATAAATAGACAACTGGTCGACCTCATTAGAAATAAAAACCCAAAAGATTAGATAGACAAACAAACAAACACATAAATGTGGAGAGAAGGGCAGTGCGCGCAGGAGCAAAGGTAAACAGTAGACAAACCTGAATCCTTATCTTTACAAGTTCGACCTCAGAACTTTGTTCAGTTTGTCTCGGTGACGGATAATGGAAGGAAGGGCAGGCAACTGGTCGACTTCATTTAAATAAACAAATAAAAAATAAGATAAACTCTCAGGAATAGATAAATAATAACAAAAAATTGTAAAGTGGAGAAAGCGAGAGCGCGGGAATGCACTCAAGCAAACACAAACAGCACAGCACGATGCGTATTTTTTTTTTAAATTGACAAAATAAATCAAAAATAAAAATAAGTGGAAAAGGCGAGAGTGCGCGAGCACACAGGAGCAAAGACAAACAGAGCAGCTTGATGCGTTGTAAAAAAAATAATAAATAGACAACTGGTCGACCTCATTAGAAATAAAAACCCAAAAGATTAGATAGACAAACAAACAAACACATAAATGTGGAGAGAAGGGCAGTGCGCGCAGGAGCAAAGGTAAACAGTAGACAGACCTGAATCCTTATCTTTACAAGTTCGACCTCAGAACTTTGTTCAGTTTGTCTCGGTGACGGATAATGGAAGGAAGGGCAGGCAACTGGTCGACTTCATTTAAATAAACAAATAAAAAATAAGGTAAACTCTCAGGAATAGATAAATAATAACAAAAAATTGTAAAGTGGAGAGAGCGAGAGCGCGGGAATGCACGCAAGCAAACACAAACAGCACAGCACGATGCGTATTTTTTTTTTAATTGACAAAATAAATCAAAAATAAAAATAAGTGGAAAAGGCGAGAGTGCGCGAGCACACAGGAGCAAAGACAAACAGCGCAGCTTGATGCGTAGTAAAAAAAATAATAAATAGACAACTGGTCGACCTCATTAGAAATAAAAACCCAAAAGATTAGATAGACAAACAAACAAACACATAAATGTGGAGAGAAGGGCAGTGCGCGCAGGAGCAAAGGTAAACATCAGACAGTCCTGAATTCTTATCTTTACAAGGTCGACCTCAGAACTTTGTTCAGTTTGTCTCGGTGACGGATAATGGAAGGAAGGGCAGGCAACTGGTCGACTTCATTTAAATAAACAAATAAAAAATAAGATAAACTCTCAGGAATAGATAAATAATAACAAAAAAATTGTAAAGTGGAGAAAGCGAGAGCACGCGAATGCACTCAAGCAAACACAAACAGCACAGCACGATGCGTATTTTTTTTAAAATTGACAAAATACATAAAAAATAAATCAAAAATAAAAATAAGTGGAAAAGGCGAGAGTGCGCGAGCACACAGGAGCAAAGAGAAGCAGGGCAGCTTGATGCGTAGTAAAAAAAAATAATAAATAGACAACTGGTCGACCTCATTAGAAACAAAAACCCAAAAGATTAGATAGACAAACAAACAAACACATAAATGTGGAGAGAAGGGCAGTGCGCGCAGGAGCAAAGGTAAACAGCAGACAGACCTGAATCCTTATCTTTACAAGGTCGACCTCAGAACTTTGTTCAGTTTGTCTCGGTGACGGATAATGGAAGGAAGGGCAGGCAACTGGTCGACTTAATTTAAATAAACAAATAAAAAATAAGATAAACTCTCAGGAATAGATAAATAATAACAAAAAAATTGTAAAGTGGAGAAAGCGAGAGCGCGGTAATGCACTCAAGCAAACACAAACAGCACAGCACGATGCGTATTTTTTTTTTAAATTGACAAAATAAATCAAAAATAAAAATAAGTGGAAAAGGCGAGAGTGCGCGAGCACACAGGAGCAAAGACAAGCAGCGCAGCTTGATGCATGGTAAAAAAAAAATAATAAATAGACAACTGGTCGACCTCATTAGAAATAAAATCCCAAAAGATTAGATAGACAAACAAACAAACACATAAATGTGGAGAGAAGGGCAGTGCGCGCAGGAGCAAAGGTAAACAGCAGACAGACCTGAATCCTTATCTTTACAAGGTCGACCTCAGAACTTTGTTCAGTTTGTCTCGGTGACGGATAATGGAAGGAAGGGCAGGCAACTGGTCGACTTCATTTAAATAAACAAATAAAAAATAAGATAAACTCTCAGGAATAGATAAATAATAACAAAAAAATTGTAAAGTAGAGAAAGCGAGAGCGCGCGAATGCACTCAAGCAAACACAAACAGCACAGCACGATGCGTATTTTTTTTAAAATTGATAAAATAAATCAAAAATAAATCAAAAATAAAAATAAGTGGAAAAGGCGAGAGTGCGCGAGCACACAGGAGCAAAGACAAGCAGCGCAGCTTGATGCGTAGTAAAAAAAAATAATAAATAGACAACTGGTCGACCTCATTAGAAATAAAAACCCAAAAGATTAGATAGACAAACAAACAAACACATAAATGTGGAGAGAAGGGCAGTGCGCGCAGGAGCAAAGGTAAACAGCAGACAGACCTGAATCCTTATCTTTACAAGGTCGACCTCAGAACTTTGTTCAGTTTGTCTCGGTGACGGATAATGGAAGGAAGGGCAGGCAACTGGTCGACTTCATTTAAATAAACAAATAAAAAATAAGATAAACTCTCAGGAATAAATAAATAATAACAAAAAAATTGTAAAGTGGAGAAAGCGAGAGCGCGCGAATGCACTCAAGCAAACACAAACAGTACAGCACGATGCGTATTTTTTTTTAAATTGACAAAATAAATCGAAATTAAATCAAAAATAAATATACGTGGAAAAGGCGAGAGTGCGCGAGCACACAGGACCAAAGACAAGCAGCGCAGCTTGATGCGTAGTAAAAAAAATAATAAATAGACAACTGGTCGACCTCATTAGAAATAAAAACCCAAAAGATTAGATAGACAAACAAACAAACACATAAATGTGGAGAGAAGGGCAGTGCGCGCAGGAGCAAAGGTAAACAGTAGACAGACCTGAATCCTTATCTTTACAAGTTCGACCTCAGAACTTTGTTCAGTTTGTCTCGGTGACGGATAATGGAAGGAAGGGCAGGCAACTGGTCGACTTCATTTAAATAAACAAATAAAAAATAAGATAAACTCTCAGGAATAGATAAATAATAACAAAAAATTGTAAAGTGGAGAAAGCGAGAGCGCGGGAATGCACTCAAGCAAACACAAACAGCACAGCACGATGCGTATTTTTTTTTTAATTGACAAAATAAATCAAAAATAAAAATAAGTGGAAAAGGCGAGAGTGCGCGAGCACACAGGAGCAAAGACAAACAGCGCAGCTTGATGCGTAGTAAAAAAAATAATAAATAGACAACTGGTCGACCTCATTAGAAATAAAAACCCAAAAGATTAGATAGACAAACAAACAAACACATAAATGTGGAGAGACGGGCAGTGCGCGCAGGAGCAAAGGTAAACAGTAGACAGACCTGAATCCTTATCTTTACAAGTTCGACCTCAGAACTTTGTTCAGTTTGTCTCGGTGACGGATAATGGAAGGAAGGGCAGGCAACTGGTCGACTTCATTTAAATAAACAAATAAAAAATAAGATAAACTCTCAGGAATAGATAAATAATAACAAAAAATTGTAAAGTGGAGAAAGCGAGAGCGCGGGAATGCACTCAAGCAAACACAAACAGCACAGCACGATGCGTATTTTTTTTTTAAATTGACAAAATAAATCAAAAATAAAAATAAGTGGAAAAGGCGAGAGTGCGCGAGCACACAGGAGCAAAGACAAACAGCGCAGCTTGATGCGTAGTAAAAAAAATAATAAATAGACAACTGGTCGACCTCATTAGAAATAAAAACCCAAAAGATTAGATAGACAAACAAACAAACACATAAATGTGGAGAGAAGGGCAGTGCGCGCAGGAGCAAAGGTAAACATCAGACAGTCCTGAATTCTTATCTTTACAAGGTCGACCTCAGAACTTTGTTCAGTTTGTCTCGGTTACGGATAATGGAAGGAAGGGCAGGCAACTGGTCGACTTCTTTAAATAAACAAATAAAAAATAACTTAAATTCTCAGGAATAGATAAATAATAACAAAAAATTGTAAAGTGGAGAAAGCGAGAGCGCGCGAATGCACTGAAGCAAAAACAAACAGCACAGCACGATGCGTATTTTTTTTAAATTGACAAAATAAATCAAAAATAAATCAAAAATAAAAATTAGTGGAAAAGGCGAGAGTACGCGAGCACACAGGAGAAAAGACAAGCAGCGCAGCTTGATGCGTATTAAAAAAAATAATAAATAGACAACTGGTCGACCTCATTAGAAATAAAAACCCAAAAGATTAGATAGACAAACAAACAAACACATAAATGTGGAGAGAAGGGCAGTGCGCGTAGGAGCAAAGGTAAACAGCAGACAGACCTGAATCCTTATCTTTACAAGGTCGACCTCAGAACTTTGTTCAGTTTGTCTCGGTGACGGATAATGGAAGGAAGGGCAGGCAACTGGTCGACTTCATTTAAATAAACAAATAAAAAATAAGATAAACTCTCAGGAATAGATAAATAATAACAAAAAAATTGTAAAGTGGAGAAAGCGAGAGCGCGGTAATGCACTCAAGCAAACACAAACAGCACAGCACGATGCGTATTTTTTTTAAATTGACAAAATAAATCAAAAATAAAAATAAGTGGAAAAGGCGAGAGTGCGCGAGCACACAGGAGCAAAGACAAGCAGCGCAGCTTGATGCGTGGTAAAAAAAAATAATAAATAGACAACTGGTCGACCTCATTAGAAATAAAATCCCAAAAGATTAGATAGACAAACAAACAAACACATAAATGTGGAGAGAAGGGCAGTGCGCGCAGGACCAAAGGTAAACAGCAGACAGACCTGAATCCTTATCTTTACAAGGTCGACCTCAGAACTTTGTTCAGTTTGTCTCGGTGACGGATAATGGAAGGAAGGGCAGGCAACTGGTCGACTTCATTTAAATAAAAAAATAAAAAATAAGATAAACTCTCAGGAATAGATAAATAATAACAAAAAATTGTAAAGTAGAGAAAGCGAGAGCGCGCGAATACACTCAAGCAAACACAAACAGCACAGCACGATGCGTATTTTTTTTAACATTGACAAAATAAATAAAAAATTAATCAAAAATAAAAATAAGTGGAAAAGGCGAGAGTGCGCTAGCACACAGGAGCAAAGACAAGCAGCGCAGCTTGATGCGTAGTAAAAAAAAATAATAAATAGACAACTGGTCGACCTCATTAGAAATAAAAACCCAAAAGATTAGATAGACAAACAAACAAACACATAAATGTGGAGAGAAGGGCAGTGCGCGCAGGAGCAAAGGTAAACAGCAGACAGACCTGAATCCTTATCTTTACAAGTTCGACCTCAGAACTTTGTTCAGTTTGTCTCGGTGACCGATAATGGAAGGAAGGGCAGGCAACTGGTCGACTTCTTTTAAATAAACAAATAAAAAATAAGATAAACTCTCAGGAATAGATAAATAATAACAAAATTTGTAAAGTGGAGAAAGCGATAGCGCGCGAATGCACTCAAACAAACACAAACAGCACAGCACGATGCGTATTTTTTTTTAAATTGACAAAATAAATCAAAATTAAATCAAAAATAAAAATACGTGGAAAAGGCGAGATTGCGCGAGCACACAGGAGCAAAGACAAGCAGCGCAGCTTGATGCGTAGTAAAAAAAATAATAAATAGACAACTGGTCGACCTCTTTAGAAATAAAAACCCAAAAGATTAGATAGACAAACAAACAAACACATAAATGTGGAGAGAAGGGCAGTGCGCGCAGGAGCAAAGGTAAACAGCAGACAGACCTGAATCCTTATCTTTACAAGGTCGACCTCAGAACTTTGTTCAGTTTGTCTCGGTGACGGATAATGGAAGGAAGGGCAGGCAACTGGTCGACTTCATTTAAATAAACAAATAAAAAATAAGATAAACTCTCAGGAATAGATAAATAATAACAAAAAATTGTAAAGTGGAGAAAGCGAGAGCGCGGGAATGCACTCAAGCAAACACAAACAGCACAGCACGATGCGTATTTTTTTTTTAAATTGACAAAATCAATCAAAAATAAAAATAAGTGGAAAAGGCGAGAGTGCGCGAGCACACAGGAGCAAAGACAAGCAGCGCAGCTTGATGCGTAGTAAAAAAAATAATAAATAGACAACTGGTCGACCTCATTAGAAATAAAAACCCAAAAGATTAGATAGACAAACAAACAAACACATAAATGTGGAGAGAAGGGCAGTGCGCGCAGGAGCAAAGGTAAACAGCAGACAGACCTGAATCCTTATCTTTACAAGGTCGACCTCAGAACTTTGTTCAGTTTGTCTCGGTGACGGATAATGGAAGGAAGGGCAGGCAACTGGTCGACTTCATTTAAATAAACAAATAAAAAATAAGATAAACTCTCAGGAATAGATAAATAATTACAAAAAAATTGTAAAGTGGAGAAAGCGAGAGCGTGGTAATGCACTCAAGCAAACACAAACAGCACCGCACGCTGCGTATATTTTTTAAAATTGACAAAATAAATCAAAAATAAATCAAAAATAAAAATAAGTGGAAAAGGCGAGAGTGCGCGAGCACACAGGAGCAAAGACAAGCAGCGCAGCTTGATGCGTAGTAAAAAAAATAATAAATAGACAACTGGTCGACCTCATTAGAAATAAAAACCCAAAAGATTAGATAGACAAACAAACAAACACATAAATGTGGAGAGAAGGGCAGTGCGCGCAGGAGCAAAGGTAAACATCAGACAGTCCTGAATTCTTATCTTTACAAGGTCGACCTCAGAACTTTGTTCAGTTTGTCTCGGTTACGGATAATGGAAGGAAGGGCAGGCAACTGGTCGACTTCTTTAAATAAACAAATAAAAAATAACATAAATTCTCAGGAATAGATAAATAATAACAAAAAAATTGTAAAGTGGAGAAAGCGAGAGCGCGCGAATGCACTGAAGCAAAAACAAACAGCACAGCACGATGCGTATTTTTTTTAAATTGACAAAATAAATCAAAAATAAATCAAAAATAAAAATTAGTGGAAAAGGCGAGAGTACGCGAGCACACAGGAGAAAAGACAAGCAGCGCAGCTTGATGCGTATTAAAAAAAATAATAAATAGACAACTGGTCGACCTCATTAGAAATAAAAACCCAAAAGATTAGATAGACAAACAAACAAACACATAAATGTGGAGAGAAGGGCAGTGCGCGTAGGAGCAAAGGTAAACAGCAGACAGACCTGAATCCTTATCTTTACAAGGTCGACCTCAGAACTTTGTTCAGTTTGTCTCGGTGACGGATAATGGAAGGAAGTGCAGGCAACTGGTCGACTTCATTTAAATAAACAAATAAAAAATAAGATAAACTCTCAGGAATAGATAAATAATTACAAAAAAATTGTAAAGTGGAGAAAGCGAGAGCGCGCGAATGCACTCAAGCAAACACAAACAGCACAGCACGATGCGTATTTTTTTTTAAATTGACAAAATAAATCAAAAATAAATCAAAAATAAAAATAAGTGGAAAAGGCGAGAGTGCGCGAGCACACAGGAGCAAAGACAAGCAGCGCAGCTTCATGCGTAGTAAAAAAAATAATAAATAGAAAACTGGTCGACCTCATTAGAAATAAAAATCCAAAAGATTATATAGACAAACAAACAAACACATAAATGTGGAGAGAAGGGCAGTGCGCGCAGGAGCAAAGGTAAACAGCAGACAGACCTGAATCCTTATCTTTACAAGGTCGACCTCAGAACTTTGTTCAGTTTGTCTCGGTGACGGATAATGGAAGGAAGGGCAGGCTACTGGTCGACTTCATTTAAATAAACAAATAAAAAATAAGATAAACTCTCAGGAATAGATAAATAATAACAAAAAAATTGTAAAGTGGAGAAAGCGAGAGCGCGGTAATGCACTCAAGCAAACACAAACAGCACAGCACGATGCGTATTTTTTTTAAATTGACAAAATAAATCAAAAATAAAAATAAGTGGAAAAGGCGAGAGTGCGCGAGCACACAGGAGCAAAGACAAGCAGCGCAGCTTGATGCGTGGTAAAAAAAAATAATAAATAGACAACTGGTCGACCTCATTAGAAATAAAATCCCAAAAGATTAGATAGACAAACAAACAAACACATAAATGTGGAGAGAAGGGCAGTGCGCGCAGGAGCAAAGGTAAACAGCAGACAGACCTGAATCCTTATCTTTACAAGGTCGACCTCAGAACTTTGTTCAGTTTGTCTCGGTGACGGATAATGGAAGGAAGGGCAGGCAACTGGTCGACTTCATTTAAATAAAAAAATAAAAAATAAGATAAACTCTCAGGAATAGATAAATAATAACAAAAAATTGTAAAGTAGAGAAAGCGAGAGCGCGCGAATACACTCAAGCAAACACAAACAGCACAGCACGATGCGTATTTTTTTTAACATTGACAAAATAAATAAAAAATTAATCAAAAATAAAAATAAGTGGAAAAGGCGAGAGTGCGCTAGCACACAGGAGCAAAGAAAAGCAGCGCAGCTTGATGCGTAGTAAAAAAAAATAATAAATAGACAACTGGTCGACCTCATTAGAAATAAAAACCCAAAAGATTAGATAGACAAACAAACAAACACATAAATGTGGAGAGAAGGGCAGTGCGCGCAGGAGCAAAGGTAAACAGCAGACAGACCTGAATCCTTATCTTTACAAGTTCGACCTCAGAACTTTGTTCAGTTTGTCTCGGTGACCGATAATGGAAGGAAGGGCAGGCAACTGGTCGACTTCATTTAAATAAACAAATAAAAAATAAGATAAACTCTCAGGAATAGATAAATAATAACAAAAAAATTGTAAAGTGGAGAAAGCGATAGCGCGCGAATGCACTCAAAGAAACACAAACAGCACAGCACGATGCGTATTTTTTTTAAAATTGACAAAATAAATCAAAATTAAATCAAAAATAAAAATACGTGGAAAAGGCGAGAGTGCGCGAGCACACAGGAGCAAAGACAAGCAGCGCAGCTTGATGCGTAGTAAAAAAAATAATAAATAGACAACTGGTCGACCTCATTAGAAATAAAAACCCAAAAGATTAGATAGACAAACAAACAAACACATAAATGTGGAGAGAAGTGCAGTGCGCGCAGGAGCAAAGGTAAACAGCAGACAGACCTGAATCCTTATCTTTACAAGGTCGACCTCAGAACTTTGTTCAGTTTGTCTCGGTGACGGATAATGGAAGGAAGGGCAGGCAACTGGTCGACTTCATTTAAATAAACAAATAAAAAATAAGATAAACTCCCAGGAATAGATAAATAATAACAAAAAATTGTAAAGTGGAGAAAGCGAGAGCGCGGGAATGCACTCAAGCAAACACAAACAGCACAGCACGATGCGTATTTTTTTTTTAATTTGACAAAATAAATCAAAAATAAAAATAAGTGGAAAAGGCGAGAGTGCGCGAGCACACAGGAGCAAAGACAAGCAGCGCAGCTTGATGCGTAGTAAAAAAAATAATAAATAGACAACTGGTCGACCTCATTAGAAATAAAAACCCAAAAGATTAGATAGACAAACAAACAAACACATAAATGTGGAGAGAAGGGCAGTGCGCGCAGGAGCAAAGGTAAACAGCAGACAGACCTGAATCCTTATCTTTACAAGGTCGACCTCAGAACTTTGTTCAGTTTGTCTCGGTGACGGATAATGGAAGGAAGGGCAGGCAACTGGTCGACTTCATTTAAATAAACAAATAAAAAATAAGATAAACTCTCAGGAATAGATAAATAATTACAAAAAAATTGTAAAGTGGAGAAAGCGAGAGCGTGGTAATGCACTCAAGCAAACACAAACAGCACAGCACGCTGCGTATATTTTTTAAAATTGACAAAATAAATCAAAAATAAATCAAAAATAAAAATAAGTGGAAAAGGCGAGAGTGCGCGAGCACACAGGAGCAAAGACAAGCAGCGCAGCTTGATGCGTATTAAAAAAAATAATAAATAGACAACTGGTCGACCTCATTAGAAATAAAAACCCAAAAGATTAGATAGACAAACAAACAAACACATAAATGTGGAGAGAAGGGCAGTGCGCGCAGGAGCAAAGGTAAACAGCAGACAGACCTGAATCCTTATCTTTACAAGGTCGACCTCAGAACTTTGTTCAGTTTGTCTCGTTGACGGATAATGGAAGGAAGGGCAGGCAACTGGTCGACTTCATTTAAATAAACAAATAAAAAATAAGATAAACTCTCAGGAATAGATAAATAATAACAAAATAATTGTAAAGTGGAGAAAGCGAGAGCGCGCGAATGCACTCAAGCAAACACAAACAGCACAGCACGATGCGTATTTTTTTTAAAATTGAAAAATAAATCAAAATTAAATCAAAAATAAAAATAAGTGGAAAAGGCGAGAGTGCGCGAGCACACAGGAGCAAAGACAAGCAGCGCAGCTTCATGCGTAGTAAAAAAAATAATAAATAGAAAACTGGTCGACCTCATTAGAAATAAAAACCCAAAAGATTAGATAGACAAACAAACAAACACATAAATGTGGAGAGAAGGGCAGTGCGCGCAGGAGCAAAGGTAAACAGCAGACAGACCTGAATCCTTATCTTTACAAGGTCGACCTCAGAACTTTGTTCAGTTTGTCTCGGTGACGGATAATGGAAGGAAGGGCAGGCAACTGGTCGACTTCATTTAAATAAACAAATAAAAAATAAGATAAACTCTTAGGAATAGATAAATAATAACAAAAAAATTGTAAAGTGGAGAAAGCGAGAGCGCGGTAATGCACTCAAGCAAACACAAACAGCACAGCACGATGCGTATTTTTTTTTTAAATTGACAAAATAAATCGAAAATAAAAATAAGTGGAAAAGGCGAGAGTGCGCGAGCACACAGGAGCAAAGACAAGCAGCGCAGCTTGATGCGCGGTAAAAAAAAATAATAAATAGACAACTGGTCGACCTCATTAGAAATAAAATCCCAAAAGATTAGATAGACAAACAAACAAACACATAAATGTGGAGAGAAGGGCAGTGCGCGCAGGAGCAAAGGTAAACATCAGACAGACCTGAATCCTTATCTTTACAAGGTCGACCTCAGAACTTTGTTCAGTTTGTCTCGGTGACGGATAATGGAAGGAAGGGCAGGCAATTGGTCGACTTCTTTAAATAATCAAATAAAAAATAACATAAATTCTCAGGAATAGATAAATAATAACAAAAAAATTGTAAAGTGGAGAAAGCGAGAGCGCGCGAATGCACTCAAGCAAACACAAACAGCACAGCACGATGCGTATTTTTTTTTAAATTGACAAAATAAATCAAAAATAAATCATAAATAAAAATTAGTGGAAAAGGCGAGAGTGCGCGAGCACAAAGGAGCAAAGACAAGCAGCGCAGCTTGATGCGTAGTAAAAAAAATAATAAATAGACAACTGGTCGACCTCATTAGAAATAAAAACCCAAAAGATTAGATAGACAAACAAACAAAAACGTAAATGTGGAGAGAAGGGCAGTGCGCGCAGGAGCAAAGGTAAACAGCAGACAGACCTGAATCCTTATCTTTACAAGGTCGACCTCAGAAATTTGTTCAGTTTGTCTCGGTGACGAATAATGGAAGGAAGGGCAGGCAACTGGTCGACTTCATTTAAATAAACAAATAAAAAATAAGATAAACTCTCAGGAATAGATAAATAATAACAAAAAAATTGTAAAGTGGAGAAAGCGAGAGCGCGCGAATGCACTCAAGCAAACACAAACAGCACAGCAGGATGCGTATTTTTTTTAAAATTGACAAAATAAATCAAAATTAAATCAAAAATAAAAATAAGTGGAAAAGGCGAGAGTGCGCGAGCACACAGGAGCAAAGACAAGCAGCACAGCTTGATGCGTAGTAAAAAAAAATAATAAATAGACAACTGGTCGACCTCATTAGAAATAAAAACCCAAAAGATTAGATAGACAAACAAACAAACACATAAATGTGGAGAGAAGGGCAGTGCGCGCAGGAGCAAAGGTAAACAGCAGACAGACCTGAATCCTTATCTTTACAAGGTCGACCTCAGAACTTTGTTCAGTTTGTCTCGGTGACGGATAATGGAAGGAAGGGCAGGCAACTGGTCGACTTCATTTAAATAAACAAATAAAAAATAAGATAAACTCTCAGGAATAGATAAATAATAACAAAAAAATTGTAAAGTAGAGAAAGCGAGAGCGCGCGAATGCACTCAAGCAAACACAAACAGCACAGCACGATGCGTATTTTTTTTAAAATTGACAAAATAAATCAAAATTAAATCAAAAATAAAAATAAGTGGAAAAGGCGAGAGTGCGCGAGCACACAGGAGCAAAGACAAGCAGCGCAGCTTGATGCGTAGTAAAAAAAAATAATAAATAGACAACTGGTCGACCTCATTAGAAATAAAAACCCAAAAGATTAGATAGACAAACAAACAAACACATAAATGTGGAGAGAAGGGCAGTGCGCGCAGGAGCAAAGGTAAACACCAGACAAACCTGAATCCTTATCTTTACAAGGTCGACCTCAGAACTTTGTTCAGTTTGTCTCGGTGACGGATAATGGAAGGAAGGGCAGGCAACTGGTCGAATTCATTTAAATAAACAAATAAAAAATAAGATAAACTCTCAGGAATAGATAAATAATAACAAAACTTGTAAAGTGGAGAAAGCGAGAGCGCGCGAATGCACTCAAGCAAACACAAACAGCACAGCACGATGCGTATTTTTTTTTTAAATTGACAAAATAAATCAAAAATAAAAATAAGTGGAAAAGGCGAGAGTGCGCGAGCACACAGGAGCAAAGACAAGCAGCGCAGCTTGATGCGTGGTAAAAAAAAATAATAAATAGACAACTGGTCGACCTCATTAGAAATAAAATCCCAAAAGATTAGATAGACAAACAAACAAACACATAAATGTGGAGAGAAGGGCAGTGCGCGCAGGAGCAAAGGTAAACAGCAGACAGACCTGAATCCTTATCTTTACAAGGTCGACCTCAGAACTTTGTTCAGTTTGTCTCGGTGACGGATAATGGAAGGAAGGGCAGGCAACTGGTCGACTTCATTTAAATAAACAAATAAAAAATAAGATAAACTCTCAGGAATAGATAAATAATAACAAAAAAATTGTAAAGTAGAGAAAGCGAGAGCGCGCGAATGCACTCAAGCAAACACAAACAGCACAGCACGATGCGTATTTTTTTTAAAATTGACAAAATAAATAAAAAATAAATCAAAAATAAAAATAAGTGGAAAAGGCGAGAGTGTGCGAGCACACAGGAGCAAAGACAAGCAGCGCAGCTTGATGCGTAGTAAAAAAAAATAATAAATAGACAACTGGTCGACCTCATTAAAAATAAAAACCCAAAAGATTAGATAGACAAACAAACAAACACATAAATGTGGAGAGATGGGCAGTGCGCGCAGGAGCAAAGGTAAACAGCAGACAGACCTGAATCCTTATCTTTACAAGTTCGACTTCAGAACTTTGTTCACTTTGTCTCGGTGACGGATAATGGAAGGAAGGACAGGCAACTGGTCGACTTCATTTAAATAAACAAATAAAAAATAAGATAAACTCTCAGGAATAGATAAATAATAACAAAAAAATGTAAAGTGGAGAAAGCGAGAGCGCGCGAATGCACTCAAGCAAACACAAACAGCACAGCACGATGCGTATTTTTTTTTTAAATTGACAAAATAAATCAAAAATCAATCAAAAATAAAAATAAGTGAAAAAGGCGAGAGTGCGCGAGCACACAGGAGCAAAGACAAGCAGCGCAGCTTGATGCGTAGTAAAAAAAATAATAAATAGACAACTGGTCGACCTCATTAGAAATAAAAACCCAAAAGATTAGATAGACAAACAAACAAACACATAAATGTGGAGAGAAGGGCAGTGCGCGCAGGAGCAAAGGTAAACATCAGACAGACCTGAATCCTTATCTTTACAAGGTCGACCTCAGAACTTTGTTCAGTTTGTCTCGGTGACGGATAATGGAAGGAAGGGCAGGCAACTGGTCGACTTCTTTAAATAAACAAATAAAAAATAACATAAATTCTCAGGAATAGATAAATAATAACAAAAAAATTGTAAAGTGGAGAAAGCGAGAGCGCGCGAATGCACTCAAGCAAACACAAACAGCACAGCACGATGCGTATTTTTTTTTAAATTGACAAAATAAATCAAAAATAAATCAAAAATAAAAATTACTGGAAAAGGCGAGAGTGCGCGAGCACACAGGAGCAAAGACAAGCAGCGCAGCTTGATGCGTAGTAAAAAAAATAATAAATAGACAACTGGTCGACCTCATTAGAAATAAAAACCCAAAAGATTAGATAGACAAACAAACAAACACATAAATGTGGAGAGAAGGGCAGTGCGCGCAGGAGCAAAGGTAAACAGCAGACAGACCTGAATCCTTATCTTTACAAGGTCGACCTCAGAACTTTGTTCAGTTTGTCTCGGTGACGGATAATGGAAGGAAGGGCAGGCAACTGGTCGACTTCATTTAAATAAACAAATAAAAAATAAGATAAACTCTCAGGAATAGATAAATAATAACAAAAAAATTGTAAAGTGGAGAAAGCGAGAGCGCGCGAATGCACTCAAGCAAACACAAACAGCACAGCACGATGCGTATTTTTTTTAAATTGACAAAATAAATCAAAAATAAATCAAAAATAAAAATAAGTGGAAAAGGCGAGAGTGCGCGACAACACAGGAGCAAAGAGAAGCAGGGCAGCTTGATGCGTAGTAAAAAAAATAATAAATAGACAACTGGTCGACCTCATTAGAAATAAAAACCCAAAAGATTAGATAGACAAACAAACAAACACATAAATGTGGAGAGAAGGGCAGTGCGCACAGGAGCAAAGGTAAACAGCAGACAGACCTGAATCCTTATCTTTGCAAGGTCGACTTCAGAACTTTGTTCAGTTTCCCTCGGTGACGGATAATGCAAGGAAGGGCAGGCAACTGGTCGACTTCATTTAAATAAACAAATAAAAAATAAGATAAACTCTCAGGAATAGATAAATAATAACAAAAAAATTGTAAAGTGGAGAAAGCGAGAGCGCGCGAATGCACTCAAGCAAACACAAACAGCACAGCACGATGCGTATTTTTTTTTAAATTGACAAAATAAATCAAAAATAAAAATAAGTGGAAAAGGCGAGAGTGCGCGAGCACACAGGAGCAAAGAAAAGCAGCGCAGCTTGATGCGTAGTAAAAAAAATAATAAATAGACAACTGGTCGACCTCATTAGAAATAAAAACCCAAAAGATTAGATAGACAAACAAACAAACACATAAATGTGGAGAGAAGTGCAGTGCGCGCAGGAGCAAAGGTAAACATCAGACAGACGTGAATCCTTATCTTTACAAGGTCGACCTCAGAACTTTGTTCAGTTTGTCTCGGTGACGGATAATGGAAGGAAGGGCAGGCAACTGGTCGACTTCTTTAAATAAACAAATAAAAAATAACTTAAATTCTCAGGAATAGATAAATAATAACAAAAAAATTGTAAAGTGGAGAAAGCGAGAGCGCGCGAATGCACTCAGGCAAACACAAACAGCACAGCACGATGCGTATTTTTTTTAAAATTGACAAAATAAATCAAAAATAAATCAAAAATAAAAATACGTGGAAAAGGCGAGAGTGCGCGAGCACACAGGAGCAAAGACAAGCAGCGCAGCTTGATGCGTAGTAAAAAAAAAATAATAAATAGACAACTGGTCGACCTCATTAGAAATAAAATCCCAAAAGATTAGATAGACAAACAAACAAACACATAAATGTGGAGATAAGGGCAGTGCTCGCAGGAGCAAAGGTAAACAGCAGACAGACCTGAATCCTTATCTTTACAAGGTCGACCTCAGAACTTTGTTCAGTTTGTCTCGGTGACGGATAATGGAAGGAAGGGCAGGCAACTGGTCGACTTCATTTAAATAAACAAATAAAAAATATGATAAACTC
This sequence comes from Perognathus longimembris pacificus, assembly GCF_023159225.1. Lineage (NCBI taxonomy): Eukaryota > Metazoa > Chordata > Mammalia > Rodentia > Heteromyidae > Perognathus > Perognathus longimembris. Next base: position 12,818 of record NW_025958251.1, on the reverse strand, counting down.
TCAGGAATAGATAAATAATAACAAAAAAATTGTAGAGTGGAGAAAGCGAGAGCGAGCGAATGCACTCAAGCAAACACAAACAGCACAGCACGATGCGTATTTTTTTAAATTGACAATATAAATCAAAAATAAATCAAAAATAAAAATAAGTGGAAAAGGCGAGAGTGCGCGAGCACACAGGAGCAAAGACAAGCAGCGCAGCTTGATGCGTAGTAAAAAAAATAATAAATAGACAACTGGTCGACCTCATTAGAAATAAAAACCCAAAAGATTAGATAGACAAACAAAAAACACATAAATGTGGAGAGAAGGGCAGTGCGCGCAGGAGCAAAGGTAAACAGCACACAGACCTGAATCCTTATCTTTACAAGGTCGACCTCAGAACTTTGTTCAGTTTGTCTCGGTGACGGATAATGGAAGGAAGGGCAGGCAACTGGTCGACTTCATTTAAACAAACAAATAAAAAATAAGATAAACTCTCAGGAATAGATAAATAATAACAAAAAAATTGTAAAGTGGAGAAAGCGAGAGCGCGCGAATGCACTCAAGCAAACACAAACAGCACAGCACGATGCGTATTTTTTTTTAAAATTGACAAAATAAATCAAAAATAAATCAAAAATAAAAATAAGTGGAAAAGGCGAGAGTGCGCGAGCACACAGGAGCAAAGACAAGCAGCGCAGCTTGATGCGTAGAAAAGAAATAATAAATAGACAACTGGTCGACCTCATTAGAAATAAAAACCCAAAAGATTAGATAGACAAACAAACAAACACATAAATGTGGAGAGAAGGGCAGTGCGCGCAGGAGCAAAGGTAAACAGCAGACAGACCTGAATCCTTATCTTTACAAGGTCGACCTCAGAACTTTGTTCAGTTTGTCTCGGTGACGGATAATGGAAGGAAGGGCAGGCAACTGGTCGACGTCATTTAAACAAACAAATAAAAAATAAGATAAACTCTCAGGAATAGATAAATAATAACAAAAAAATTGTAAAGTGGAGAAAGCGAGAGCGCGCGAATGCACTCAAGCAAACACAAACAGCACAGCACGATGCGTATTTTTTTTTAAAATTGACAAAATAAATCAAAAATAAATCAAAAATAAAAATAAGTGGAAAAGGCGAGAGTGCGCGAGCACACAGGAGCAAAGACAAGCAGCGCAGCTTGATGCGTAGTAAAAAAAATAATAAATAGACAACTGGTCGACCTCATTAGAAATAAAAACCCAAAAGATTAGATAGACAAACAAACAAACACATAAATGTGGAGAGAAGGGCAGTGCGCGCAGGAGCAAAGGTAAACAGCAGACAGACCTGAATCCTTCTCTTTACAAGGTCGACCTCAGAACTTTGTTCAGTTTGTCTCGGTGACGGATAATGGAAGGAAGGGCAGGCAACTGGTCGACTTCATTTAAATAAACAAATAAAAAATAAGATAAACTCTCAGGAATAGATAAATAATAACAAAAAAATTGTAAAGTGGAGAAAGCGAGAGCGCGCGAATGCACTCAAGCAAACACAAACAGCACAGCACGATGCGTATTTTTTTTTAAAATTGAGAAAATAAATCAAAAATAAATCAAAAATAAAAATAAGCGGAAAAGGCGAGAGTGCGCGAGCACACAGGAGCAAAGACAAGCAGCGCAGCTTGATGCGTAGTAAAAAAAATAATAAATAGACAACTGGTCGACCTCATTAGAAATAAAAACCCAAAAGATTAGATAGACAAACAAACAAACACATAAATGTGGAGAGAGGGGCAGTGCGGACAGGAGCAAAGGTAAACAGCAGACAGAACTGAATCCTTATCTTTACAAGGTCGACCTCAGAACTTTGTTCAGTTTGTCTCGGTGACGGATAATGGAAGGAAGGGCAGGCAACTGGTCGACTTCATTTAAATAAACATATAAAAAATAAGAAACTCTCAGGAATAGATAAATAATAACAAAAAAATTGTAAAGTGGAGAAAGCGAGAGCGCGCGAATGCACTCAAGCAAACACAAACAGCACAGCTCGTTGCGTATTATTTTTTTAAATTGACAAAATAAATCAAAAATAAATCAAAAATAAAAATAAGTGGAAAAGGCGAGAGTGCGCGAGCACACAGGAGCAAAGACAAGCAGCGCAGCTTGATGCGTTGTAAAAAATGTAATAAATAGACAACTGGTCGACCTCATTAGAAATAAAAACCCAAAAGATTAGATAGACAAACAAACAAACACATAAATGTGGAGAGAAGGGCAGTGCGCGCAGGAGCAAAGATAAACAGCAGACAGACCTGAATCCTTATCTTTACAAGGTCGACCTCAGAACTTTGTTCAGTTTGTCTCGGTGAAGGATAATGGAAGGAAGGGGAGGCAACTGGTCGACTTCATTTAAATAAACAAATAAAAAATAATATAAACTCTCAGGAATAGATAAATAATAACAAAAAAATTGTAAAGTGGAGAAAGCGAGAGCGCGCGAATGCACTCAAGCAAACACAAACAGCACAGCACGATGCGTATTTTTTGTAAATTGACAAAATAAATCAAAAATAAATCAAAAATAAAAATAAGTGGAAAAGGCGAGAGTGCGCGAGCACACAGGAGCAAAGACAAGCAGCGCAGCTTAGATGCGTAGAAAAAAAAATAATAAATAGACAACTGGTCGACCTCATTAGAAATAAAAACCCAAAAGATTAGATAGACAAACAAACAAACACATAAATGTGGAGAGAAGGGCAGTGCGCGCAGGAGCAAAGGTAAACAGCAGACAGACCTGAATCCTTATCTTTACAAGGTCGACCTCAGAACTTTGTTCAGTTTGTCTCGGTGACGGATAATGGAAGGAAGGGCAGGCAACTGGTCGACTTCATTTAAATAAACAAATAAAAATAAGATAAACTCTCAGGAATAGATAAATAATAACAAAAAAATTGTAAAGTGGAGAGAGCGAGAGGGCGCGAATGCACTCAAGCAAACACAAACAGAACAGCACGATGCGTATTTTTTTTTAAATTGACAAAATAAATCAAAAATAAATCAAAACTAAAAATAAGTGGAAAAGGCGAGAGTGCGCAAGCACACAGGAGCAAAGACAAGCAGCGCAGCTTGATGCATAGTAAAAAAAATAATAAATAGACAACTGGTCGACCTCATTAGAAATAAAAACCCAAAAGATTAGATAGACAAACAAACAAACACATAAATGTGGAGAGAAGGGCAGTGCGCGCATGAGCAAAGGTAAACAGCAGACAGACCTGAATCCTTATTTTACAAGGTCGACCTCAGAACTTTGTTCAGTTTGTTCGGTGACGGATAATGGAAGGAAGGGCAGGCAACTGGTCGACTTCATTTAAATAAACAAAAAATAAGATAAACTCTCAGGAATAGATAAATAATAACAAAAAAATTGTAAAGTGGAGAAAGCGAGAGCGCGCGAATGCACTCAAGCAAACACAAACAGCACAGCACGATGCGTATTTTTTTTTAAATTGACAAAATAAATCAAAAATAAATCAAAAATAAAAATAAGTGGAAAAGGCGAGAGTGCGCGAGCACACAGGAGCAAAGACAAGCAGCGCAGCTTGATGCGTAGTAAAAAAAATAATAAATAGACAACTGGTCGACCTCATTAGAAATAAAAACCCAAAAGATTAGATAGACAAACAAACAAACACATAAATGTGGAGAGAAGGGCAGTGCGCACAGGAGCAAAGGTAAACAGCAGACTGACCTGAATCCTTATCTTTACAAGGTCGACCTCAGAACTTTGTTCAGTTTGTCTCGGTGACGGATAATGGAAGGAAGGGCAGGCAACTGGTCGACTTCATTTAAATAAACAATTAAAAAAATGATAAACTCTCAGGAATAGATAAATAATAACAAAAAATTGTAAAGTGCAAAAAGCGAGAGCGCGCGAATGCACTTAAGCAAACACAAACAGCACAGCACGATGCATATTTTTTTTTAAAATTGACAAAATAAATCAAAAATAAATCAAAAATAAAAATAAGTGGAAAAGGCGAGAGTGCGCGAGCACACAGGAGCAAAGACAAGCAGCGCAGCTTGATGCGTAGTAAAAAAAATAATAAATAGACAACTGGTCGACCTCATTAGAAATAAAAACCCAAAAGATTAGATAGACAAACAAACAAACACATAAATGTGGAGAGAAGGGCAGTGCGCGCAGGAGCAAAGGTAAACAGCAGACAGACCTGAATCCTTATCTTTACAAGGTCGACCTCAGAACTTTGTTCAGTTTGTCTCGGTGACGGATAATGGAAGGAAGGGCAGGCAACTGGTCGACTTCATTTAAATAAACAAATAAAAAATAAGAAAAACTCTCAGGAATAGATAAATAATAACAAAAAAATTGTAAAGAGGAGAAAGCGACAGCGCGCTAATGCACTCAAGCAAACACAAACAGCACAGCACGATGCGTATTTTTTTTAAATTGACAAAATAAATCAAAAATAAATCAAAAATAAAAATAAGTGGAAAAGGCGAGAGTGCGCGAGCACACAGGAGCAAAGACAAGCAGCGCAGCTTGATGCGTAGTAAAAAAAATAATAAATAGACAACTGGTCGACCTCATTAGAAATAAAAACCCAAAAGATTAGATAGACAAACAAACTAACACATAAATGTGGAGAGAAGGGCAGTGCGCGCAGGAGCAAAAGTAAACAGCAGACAGACCTGAATCCTTATCTTTACAAGGTCGACCTCAGAACTTTGTTCAGTTTGTCTCGGTGACGGATAATGGAAGGAAGGGCAGGCAACTGGTCGACTTCATTTAAATAAACAAATAAAAAATAAGATAAACTCTCAGGAATAGATAAATAATAACAAAAAATTGTAAAGTGCAGAAAGCGAGAGCGAGCGAATGCACTCGAGCAAACACAAACAGCACAGCACGATGAGTATTTTTTTTAAATTGACAAAATAAATCAAAAATAAATAAAAAATAAAAATAAGTCGGAAAGGCGAGAGTGCGCGAGCACAAAGGAGCAAAGACAAGCAGCGCAGCTTGATGCGTAGTAAAAAAAATAATAAATAGACAACTGGTCGACCTCATTAGAAATAAAAACCCAAAAGATTAGATAGACAAACAAACAAACACATAAATGTGGAGAGAAGGGCAGTGCGCGCAGGAGCAAAGGTAAAGAGCAGACAGACCTGAATCCTTTTCTTTACAAGGTCGACCTCAGAACTTTGTTCAGTTTGTCTCGGTGACGGATAATGGAAGGAAGGGCAGGCAACTGGTCGACTTCATTTAAATAAACAAATAAAAAATAAGATAAACTCTCAGGAATAGATAAATAATAACAAAAAAATTGTAAAGAGGAGAAAGCGAGAGCGCGCAAATGCACTCAAGCAAACACAAACAGCACAGCACGATGCGTATTTTTTTTTAAATTGACAAAATAAATCAAAAATAAATAAAAAATAAAAATAAGTGGAAAAGGCGAGAGTGCACGAGCACACAGGAGCAAAGACAAGCAGCGCAGCTTGATGCGTAGTAAAAAAAATAATAAATAGACAACTGGTCGACCTCATTAGAAATAAAAACCCAAAAGATTAGATAGACAAACAAACAAACACATAAATGTGGAGAGAAGGGCAGTGCGCGCAGGAGCAATGGTAAACAGCAGAAAGACCTGAATCCCTATCTTTGCAAGGTCGACCTCAGAACTTTGTTCAGTTTGTCTCTGTGACGGATAATGGAAGGAAGGGCAGGCAACTGGTCGACTTCATTTAAATAAACAAATAAAAAATAAGATAAACTCTCAGGAATAGATAAATAATAACAAAAAAATTGTAAAGTGGTAAAAGCGAGAGCGCGCGAATGCACTCAAGCAAACACAAACAGCACAGCACGATACGTATTTTTTTTTAAATTGACAAAATAAATCAAAAATAAATCAAAAATATAAATAAGTGGAAAAGGCGAGAGTGCGCGAGCACACAGGAGCTAAGACAAGCAGCGCAGCTTGATGCGTAGTAAAAAAAATAATAAAAAGACAACTGGTCGACCTCATTAGAAATAAAAACCCAAAAGATTAGATAGACAAACAAACAAACACATAAATGTGGAGAGAAGGGCAGTGCGCGCAGGAGCAAAGGTAAACAGCAGACAGACCTGAATCCTTATCTTTACAAGGTCGACCTCAGAACTTTGTTCAGTTTGTCTCCGTGACGGATAATGGAAGGAAGGGCAGGCAACTGGTCGACTTCATTTAAATAAACAAAAAATAAGATAAACTCTCAGGAATAGATAAATAATAACAAAAAAATTGTAAAGTGGAGAAAGCGAGAGCGCGCGAATGCACTCAAGCAAACACAAACAGCACAGCACGATGCGTATTTTTTTTAAAAATTGACAAAATAAATCAAAAATAAATCAAAAATAAAAATAAGTGGAAAAGGCGAGAGTGCGCGAGCACACAGGAGCAAAGACAAGCAGCGCAGCTTGATGCGTAGTAAAAAAAATAATAAATAGACAACTGGTCGACCTCATTAGAAATAAAAACCCAAAAGATTAGATAGACAAACAAACAAACACATAAATGTGGAGAGAAGGGCAGTGCGCGCAGGAGCAAAAGTAAACAGTAGACAGACCTGAATCCTTATCTTTACAAGGTCGACCTCAGAACTTTGTTCAGTTTGTCTCGGTGACGGATAATGGAAGGAAGGGCAGGCAACTGGTCGACTTCATTTAAATAAACAAATAAAAAATAAGATAAACTCTCAGGAATAGATAAATAATAACAAAAAAATTGTAAAGTGGAGGAAGCGAGAGCGCGCGAATGCACTCAAGCAAACACAAACAGCACAGCACGATGCGTATTTTTTTTAAATTGACAAAATAAATCAAAAATAAATCAAAAATAAAAATAAGTGGAAAAGGCGAGAGTGCGCGAGCACACAGGAGCAAAGACAAGCAGCGCAGCTTGATGCGTAGTAAAAAAAATAATAAATAGACAACTGGTCGACCTCATTAGAAATAAAAACCCAAAAGATTAGATAGACAAACAAACAAACACATAAATGTGGAGAGAAGGGCAGTGTGCGCAGGAGCAAAGGTAAACAGCAGACAGACCTGAATCCTTATCTTTACAAGGTCGACCTGAGAACTTTGTTCAGATTGTCTCGGTGACGGATAATGGAAGGAAGGGCAGGCAACTGGTCGACTTCATTTAAATAAACAAAAAATAAGATAAACTCTCAGGAATAGATAAATAATAAGAAAAAAATTGTAAAGTGGAGAAAGCGAGAGCGCGCGAATGCAATTAAGCAAACACAAACAGCACAGCACGATGCGTATTTTTTTTTAAAATTGACAAAATAAATCAAAAATAAATCAAAAATAAAAATAAGTGGAAAAGGCGAGAGTGCGCGAGCACACAGGAGAAAAGACAAGCAGCGCAGCTTGATGCGTAGTAAAAAAAATAATAAATAGACAACTGGTCGACCTCATTAGAAATAAAAACCCAAAAGATTAGATAGACAAACAAACAAACACATAAATGTGGAGAGAAGGGCAGTGCGCGCAGGAGCAAAGGTAAACAGCAGACAGACCTGAATCCTTATCTTTACAAGGTCGACCTCAGAACTTTGTTCAGTTTGTCTCGGTGACGGATAATGGAAGGAAGGGCAGGCAACTGGTCGACTTCATTTAAATAAACAAATAAAAAATAAGATAAACTCTCAGGAATAGATAAATAATAACAAAAAAATTGTAAAGTGGAAAAAGCGAGAGCGCGCGAATGCACTCAAGCAAACACAAACAGCACAGCTCGATGCGTATTTTTTTTTAAATTGACAAAATAAATCAAAAATAAATCAAAAATAAAAATAAGTGGAAAAGGCGAGAGTGCGCGAGCACACAGGAGCAAAGACAAGCAGCGCAGCTTGATGCGTAGTAAAAAAAAATAATAAATAGACAACTGGTCGACCCCATTAGAAATAAAAACCCAAAAGATTAGATAGACAAACAAACAAACACATAAATGTGGAGAGAAGGGCAGTGCGCGCAGGAGCAAAGGTAAACAGCAGACAGACCTGAATCCTTATCTTTACAAGGTCGACCTCAGAACTTTGTTCAGTTTGTCTCGCTGACGGATAATGGAAGGAAGGGCAGGCAACTGGTCGACTTCATTTAAATAAACAAATAAAAAATAAGATAAACTCTCAGGAATAGATAAATAATAACAAAAAAATTGTAAAGTGGAGAAAGCGAGAGCGAGCGAATGCACTCAAGCAAACACAAACAGCACAGCACGATGCGTATTTTTTTTTTAAATTGACAAAATAAATCATAAATAAATCAAAAATATAAATAAGTGGAAAAGGCGAGAGTCCGCGAGCACACAGGAGCAAAGACAAGCAGCGCAGCCTGATGCGTAGTAAAAAAAATAATAAATATACAACTGGTCGACCTCATTAGAAATAAAAACCCAAAAGATTAGATAGCCAAACAAACAAACACATAAATGTGGAGAGAAGGGCAGTGCGCGCAGGAGCAAAGGTAAACAGCAGACAGACCTGAATCCTCATCTTTACAAGGTCGACCTCAGAACGTTGTTCAGTTTGTCTCGGTGACGGATAATGGAAGGAAGGGCAGGCAACTGGTCGACTTCATTTAAATAAACAAATAAAAAATAAGATAAACTCTCAAGAATAGATAAATAATAAGAAAAAAATTGTAAAGTGGAGAAAGCGAGAGCGCGCGAATGCCCTCAAGCAAACACAAACAGCACAGCACGATGCGTATTTTTTTTTAAAATTGACAAAATAAATCAAAAATAAAAATAAGTGGAAAAGGCGAGAGTGCGCGAGCACACAGGAGCAAAGACAAGCAGCGCAGCTTGATGCGTAGTAAAAAAAAATAATAAATAGACAACTGGTCGACCTCATTAGAAATAAAAACCCAAAAGATTAGATAGACAAACAAACAAACACATAAATGTGGAGAGAAGGGCAGTGCGCGCAGGAGCAAAGGTAAACAGCAGACAGACCTGAATCTTATCTTTACAAGGACGACCTCAGAACTTTGTTCAGTTTGTCTCGGTGACGGATAATGGAAGGAAGGGCAGGCAACTGGTCGACTTCATTTAAATAAACAATTAAAAAAAAGGATAAACTCTCAGGAGTAGATGAATAATAACAAAAAAATTGTAAAGTGGAGAAAGCGAGAGCGCGCGAATGCACTCAAGCAAACACAAACAGCACAGCACGATGCGTATTTTTTTTAAAAATTGACAAAATAAATCAAATATAAATCAAAAATAAAAATAAGTGGAAAAGGCGAGAGTGCGCGAGCACACAGGAGCAAAGACAAGCAGCGCAGCTTGATGCGTAGTAAAAAAATTAATAAATAGACAACTGGTCGACCTCATTAGAAATAAAAACCCAAAAGATTAGATAGACAAACAAACAAACACATAAATGTGGAGAGAAGGGCAGTGCGCGCAGGAGCAAAGGTAAACAGCAGACGGACCTGAATCCTTATCTTTACAAGGTCGACCTCAGAACTTTGTTCAGTTTGTCTCGGTGACGGATAATGGAAGGAAGGGCAGGCAACTGGTCGACTTCATTTAAATAAGCAAATAAAAAATAAGACAAACTCTCAGGAATAGATAAATAATAACAAAAAAATTGTAAAGTGGAGAAAGCGAGAGCGCGCGAATGCACTCAAGTAAACACAAACAGCACAGCACGATGCGTATTTTTTTTAAATTGACAAAATAAATCAAAAATAAATCAAAAATAAAAATAAGTGGAAAAGACGAGAGTGCGCGAGCACACAGGAGCAAAGACAAGCAGCCGCAGCTTGATGCGTTGTAAAAGAAATAATAAATAGACAACTGGTCGACCTCATTAGAAATAAAAACCCAAAAGATTAGATAGACAAACAAACAAACACATAAATGTGGAGAGAAGGGCAGTGCGCGCAGGAGCAAAGGTAAACAGCAGACAGACCTGAATCCTTATCTTTACAAGGTCGACCTCAGAACTTTGTTCAGTTTGTCTCGGTGACGGAAAATGGAAGGAAGGGCAGGCAACTGGTCGACTTCATTTAAATACACAAATAAAAAATAAGATAAACTCTCAGGAATAGATAAATAATAACAAAAAAATTGTAAAGTGGAGAAAGCGAGAGCGCGCGAATGCACTCAAGCAAACACAAACAGCACAGCACGATGCGTATTTTTTTTAAAATTGACAAAATAAATCAAAAATAAATCAAAAATAAAAATAAGTGGAAAAGGCGAGAGTGCGCGAGCACACAGGAGCAAAGACAAGCAGCGCAGCTTGATGCGTAGTAAAAAAAATAATAAATAGACAACTGGTCGACCTCATTAGAAATAAAAACCCAAAAGATTAGACAGACAAACAAACAAACACATAAATGTGGAGAGAAGGGCAGTGCGCGAAGGAGCAAAGGTAAACAGCACACAGAACTGAATCCTTATCTTTACAAGGTCGACCTCAGAACTTTGTTCAGTTTGTCTCGGTGACGGATAATGGAAGGAAGGGCAGGCAACTGGTCGACTTCATTTAAATAAACAAATAAAAAATAAGATAAACTCTCAGGAATAGATAAATAATAACAAAAAAATTGTAAAGTGGAGAAAGCGAGAGCGCGCGAATGCACTCAAGCAAACACAAACAGCACAGCACGATGCGTATTTTTTTTAAAATTGACAAAATAAATCAAAAATAAATCAAAAATAAAAATAAGTGGAAAAGGCGAGAGTGCGCGAGCACACAGGAGCAAAGACAAGCAGCGCAGCTTGATGCGTAGTAAAAAAAATAATAAATAGACAACTGGTCGACCTCATTAGAAATAAAAACCCAAAAGATTAGATAGACAAACAAACAAACACATAAATGTGGAGAGAAGGGCAGTGCGCGCAGGAGCAAAGGTAAACAGCAGACAGACCTGAATCCTTATCTTTACAAGGTCGACCTCAGAACTTTGTTCAGTTTGTCTCGGTGACGGATAATGGAAGGAAGGGCAGGCAACTGGTCGACTTCATTTAAATAAACAAATAAAAAATAAGATAAACTCTCAGGAATAGATAAATAATAACAAAAAAATAGTAAAGTGGAGGAAAGCGAGAGCGCGCGAATGCACTCAAGCAAACACAAACAGCACAGCACGATGCGTATTTTTTTTTTAAAATTGACAAAATAAATCAAAAATAAATCAAAAATAAAAATAAGTGGAAAAGGCGAGAGTGCGCGAGCACACAGGAGCAAAGACAAGCAGCGCAGCTTGATGCGTAGTAAAAAAAATAATAAATAGACAACTGGTCGACCTCATTAGAAATAAAAACCCAATAGATTAGATAGACAAACAAACAAACACATAAATGTGGAGAGAAGGGCAGTGCGCGCAGGAGCAAAGGTAAACAGCAGACAGACCTGAATCCTTATCTTTACAAGGTCGACCTCAGAACTTTGTTCAGTTTGTCTCGGTGACGGATAATGGAAGGAAGGGCAGGCAACTGGTCGACTTCATTTAAATAAACAAATAAAAAATAAGATAAACTCTCAGGAATAGATAAATAATAACAAACAAATTGTAAAGTGGAGAAAGCGAGAGCGCGCGAATGCACTCAAGCAAACACAAACAGCACAGCACGATGCGTATTTTTTTTAAATTGACAAAATAAATCAAAAATAAATAAAAAATAAAAATAAGTGGAAAAGGCGAGAGTGCGCGAGCACACAGGAGCAAAGACAAGCAGCGCAGCTTGATGCGTAGTAAAAAAATAATAAATAGACAACTGGTCGACCTCATTAGAAATAAAAACCCAAAAGATTAGATAGACAAACAAACAAACACATAAATGTGGAGAGACGGGCAGTGCGCGCAGGAGCAAAGGTAAACAGCAGACAGACCTGAATCCTTATTTTTACAAGGTCGACCTCAGAACTTTGTTCAGTTTGTCTCGGTGACGGATAATGGAAGGAAGGGCAGGCAACTGGTCGACTTCATTTAAATAAACAAAAAATAAGATAAACTCTCAGGAATAGATAAATAATAACAAAAAAATTGTAAAGTGGAGAAAGCGAGAGCGCGCGAATGCACTCAAGCAAACACAAACAGCACAGCACGATGCGTATTTTTTTTAAATTGACAAAATAAATCAAAAATAAAAATAAGTGGAAAAGGCGAGAGTGCGCGAGCACACAGGAGCAAAGACAAGCAGCGCAGCTTGATGCGTAGTAAAAAATATAATAAATAGACAACTGGTCGACCTCATTAGAAATAAAAACCCAAAAGATTAGATAGACAAACAAACAAACACATAAATGTGGAGAGAAGGGCAGTTCGCGCAGGAGCAAAGGTAAACAGCAGACAGACCTGAATCCTTATCTTTACAAGGTCGACCTCAGAACTTTGTTCAGTTTGTCTCGGTGACGGATAATCGAAGGAAGGGCAGGCAACTGGTCGACTTCATTTAAATAAACAAAAAATAAGATAAACTCTCAGGAATAGATAAATAATAACAAAAAATTGGAAAGTGGAGAAAGCGAGAGCGCGCGAATGCACTCAAGCAAACACAAACAGCACAGCACGATGCGTATTTTTTTTAAAATGACAAAATAAATCAAAAATAAATCAAAAATAAAAATAAGTGGAAAAGGCGAGAGTGCGCGAGCACACAGGAGCAAAGACAAGCAGCGCAGCTTGATGCGTAGTAAAAAAAATAATAAATAGACAACTGGTCGACCTCATTAGAAATAAAAACCCAAAAGATTAGATAGACAAACAAACAAACACATAAATGTGGAGAGAAGGGCAGTGCGCGCAGGAGCAA
>NW_025958250.1:0-29116 GCF_023159225.1 Perognathus longimembris pacificus | reverse complement strand
ATTATTTAACTATTCCTGAGAGTTTATCTTATTTTTTATTTGTTTATTTAAATGAAGTCGACCAGTTGCCTGCCCTTCCTTCCATTATCCGTCACCGAGACAAACTGAACAAAGTTCTGAGGTCGACCTTGTAAAGATAAGGATTCAGGTCTGTCTGCTGTTTACCTTTGCTCCTGCGCACACTGCCCTTCTCTCCACAATTATGTGTTTGTTTGTTTGTCTATCTAATCTTTTGGGTTTTTATTTCTAATGAGGTCGACCAGTTGTCTATTTATATTATTTTTTTACTACCCATCAAGCTGCGCTGCTTGTCTTTGCTCCTGTGTGCTCGTGCACTCTCGCCTTTTCCACTTATTTTTACTTTTGTTTTCTTTTTGATTTATTTTGTCAATTTTTAAAAAAATACGCATCGTGCTGTGCTGTTTGTGTTTGCTTGAGTGCATTCGCGCGCTCTCGCTTTCTCCACTTTACAATTTTTTTGTTATTATTTATCTATTCCTGAGAGTTTATCTTATTTTTTATTTGTTTATTTAAATGAAGTCGACCAGTTGCGTGCCCTTCCTTCCATTATCCGTCACCGAGACAAACTGAACAAAGTTCTGAGGTCGACCTTGTAAAGATAAGGATTCAGGTCTGTCTGCTGTTTACCTTTGCTACTGCGCGCACTGCCCTTCTTTCCACATTTATGTGTTTGTTTGTTTGTCTATCTTATCTTTTGGGTTTTTATTTCTAATGAGGTCGACCAGTTGTCTATTTATTATTTTTTTTACTACGCATGATGCTGCGCTGCTTGTCTTTGCTCCTGTGTGCTCGCGCACTCTCGCCTTTTCCACTTATTTTTATTTTTGATTTATTTTGTCAATTTAAAAAAAAATACGCATCGTGCTGTGCTCTTTGTGTTTGCTTGAGTGAATTCGCGCGCTCTCGCTTTCTCCACTTTACAATTTTTTGTTATTATTTATCTATTCCTGAGAGTTTATCTTATTTTTTATTTGTTTATTTAAATGAAGTCGACCAGTTGCCTGCCCTTCCTTCCATTATCCGTCACCGAGACAAACTGAACAAAGTTCTGAGGTCGACCTTGTAAAGATAAGGATTCAGGTCTGTCTGCTGTTTACCTTTGCTCCTGCGCGCACTGCCCTTCTCTCCACATTTATGTGTTTGTTTGTTGTCTATTTAATCTTTTGGGTTTTTATTTCTAATGAGGTCGACCAGTTGTCTATTTATTATTTTTTTTACTACGCATCAAGCTGCGCTGCTTGTCTTTGCTCCTGTGTGCTCGCGCACTCTCGCCTTTTCCACTTATTTTTATTTTTGATTTATTTTTTCAATTTAAAAAAAATACGCATCGTGCTGTGCTGTTTGTGTTTGCTTGAGTGCATTCGCGCGCTCTCGCTCTCTCCACTTTACAATTTTTTTGTTATTATTTATCTATTCCTGAGAGTTTATCTTATTTTTTATTTGTTTATTTAAATGAAGTCGACCAGTTGCCTGCCCTTCCTTCCATTATCCGTCACCGAGACAAACTGAACAAAGTTGTGAGGTCGAACTTGTAAAGATAAGGATTCAGGTCTGTCTGCTGTTTACCTTTGCTCCTGCGCGCACTGCCCTTCTCTCCACATTTATGTGTTTGTTTGTTTGTCTATCTAATCTTTTGGGTTTTTATTTCTAATGAGGTCGACCAGTTGTCTATTTATTATTTTTTTTACTACGCATCAAGATGCGCTGCTTGTGTTTGCTCCTGTGTGCTCGCGCACTCTCGCCTTTTCCACTTATTTTTATTTTTGATTCATTTTTGATATATTTTGTCAATTATAAAAAAAAATACGCATCGTGCTGTGCTGTTTGTGTTTGCTTGAGTGCATTCGCGCGCTCTCGCTTTCTCCACTTTCCAATTTTTTTGTTATTATTTATCTATTCCTGAGAGTTTATCTTATTTTTTATTTGTTTATTTAAATGAAGTCGACCAGTTGCCTACCCTTCCTTCCATTATCCGTCACCGAGACAAACTGAACAAAGTTGTGAGGTCGACCTTGTAAAGATAAGGATTCAGGTCTGTCTGCTGTTTACCTTTACTCCTGCGCGCACTGCCCTTCTCTCCACATTTATGTGTTTGTTTGTTTGTCTATCTAATCTTTTGGGTTTTTATTTCTAATGAGGTCGACCAGTTATCTATTTATTATTTTTTTACTACGCATCAAGCTGCGGTGCTTGTCTTTGCTCCTTTGTGCTCGCGCACTCTCGCCTTTTCCACTTATTTTTATTTTTGATTTATTTTGTCAATTTAAAAAAAATATGCTTAGTGCTGTGCTGTTTGTGTTTGCTTGAGTGCATTCGCGCGCTCTCGCTTTCTCCACTTTACAATTTTTTGTTATTATTTATCTATTCCTGAGAGTTTATGTTATTTTTTATTTGTTTATTTAAATGAAGTCGACCAGTTGCCTGCCCTTCCTTCCATTATCCGTCACCGAGACAAACTGAACAAAGTTCTGAGGTCGACCTTGTAAAGATAAGGATTCAGGTCTGTCTGCTGTTTACCTTTGCTCCTGCGCGCACTGCCCTTCTCTCCACATTGATGTGTTTGTTTGTTTGTCTATCTAATCTTTTGGGTTTTTATTTCTAATGAGGTAGACCAGTTGTCTATTTATTATTTTTTTTACTACGCATCAAGCTGCGCTGCTTGTCTTTGCTCCTGTGTGCTCGCGCACTCTCGCCTTTTCCACTTATTTTTATTTTTGATTTATTTTTTCAATTTAAAAAAAATACGCATCGTGCTGTGCTGTTTGTGTTTGCTTGAGTGCATTCGCGCGCTCTCGCTTTCTCCACTTTACAATTTTTTGTTATTATTTATCTATTCCTGAGATTTTATGTTATTTTTTATTTGTTTATTTAAATGAAGTCGACCAGTTGCCTGCCCTTCCTTCCATTATCCGTCACCGAGACAAACTGAACAAAGTTCTGAGGTCGACCTTGTAAAGATAAGGATTCAGGTCTGTCTGCTGTTTACCTTTGGTCCTGCGCGCACTGCCCTTCTCTCCACATTTATGTGTTTGTTTGTTTGTCTTTCTAATCTTTTGGGTTTTTATTTCTAATGAGGTAGACCAGTTGTCTATTTATTATTTTTTTTACTACGCATCAAGCTGCGCTGCTTGTCTTTGCTCCTGTGTGCTCGCACACTCTCTCCTTTTCCACTTATTTTTATTTTTGTTTTATTTTTGATTAATTTTGTCAATTTAAAAAAAAATACGCATCGTGCTGTGATGTTTGTGTTTGCTTGAGTGCATTCGCGCGCTCCTCGCTTTCTCCACTTTACAATTTTTTGTTATTATTTATCTATTCCTGAGAGTTTATCTTATTTTTTATTTGTTTATTTAATTGAAGTCGACCAGTTGCCTGCCCTTCCTTCCATTATCCGTCACCGAGACAAACTGAACAAAGTTCTGAGGTCGACCTTGTAAAGATAAGGATTCATGTCTGTATGCTGTATACATTTGCTGCTGCGCGCACTGCCCTTCTCTCCACAATTATGTGTTTGTTTGTTTGTCTATCGAATCTTTTGGGTTTTTATTTCTAATGAGGTCGACCAGTTGTCTATTTATTATTTTTTTTACTACGCATCAAGCTGCGCTGCTTGTCTTTGCTCCTGTGTGCTCGCGCACTCTCGCCTTTTCCACTTATTTTTATTTTTGATTTATTTTTTATTTATTTTGTCAATTAAAAAAATACGCATCGTGCTGTGCTGTTTGTGTTTGCTTGAGTGCATTCGCGCGCTCCTCGCTTTCTCCACTTTACAAATGTTGTTATTATTTATCTATTCCTGAGAGTTTATCTTAATTTTTATTTGTTTATTTAAATGAAGTCGACCAGTTGCCTGCCCTTCCTTCCATTATCCGTCACCGAGACAAACTGAACAAAGTTCTGAGGTCGACCTTTTAAAGATAAGGATTCAGGTCTGTCTGCTGTTTACCTTTGCTCCTGCGCGCACTGCCCTTCTCTCCACATTTATGTGTTTGTTTGTTTGTCTATCTAATCTTTTGGGTTTTTATTTCTAATGACTTCGACCAGTTATCTATTTATTATTTTTTTTACTACGCATCAAGCTGCGCTGCTTGTCTTTGCTCCTGTGTGCTCGCGCACTCTCGCCTTTTCCACTTATTTTTATTTTTGATTTATTTTTGATTTATTTTGTCAATTTAAAAAAAAATACGCATCGTGCTTTGCTCTTTGTGTTTGCTTGAGTGCATTCGCGCGCTCTCGCTTTCTCCACTTTACAATATTTTTGTTATTATTTATCTATTCCTGAGAGTTTATCTTATTTTTTATTTGTTTATTTAAATGAAGTCGACCAGTTGCCTGCCCTTCCTTCCATTATCCGTCACCGAGACAAACTGAACAAAGTTCTGAGGTCGACCTTGTAAAGATAAGGATTCAGGTCTGTCTGCTGTTTACCTTTGCTCCTGCGCGCACTGCCCTTCTCTCCACATTTATGTGTTTGTTTGTTTGTCTATCTAATCTTTTGGGTTTTTATTTCTAATGAGGTCGACCAGTTGTCTATTTACTATTTTTTTTACTACGCATCAAGCTGCGCTGCTTGTCTTTGCTCCTGTGTGCTCGCGCACTTTCGCCTTTTCCACTTATTTTTATTTTTGATTTATTTTGTCAATTTTAAAAAAATACGCATCGTGCTGTGCTGTTTGTGATGCTTGAGTGCATTCGCGCGCTCTCGCTTTCTCCACTTTACAATTTTTTTTGTTATTATTTATCTATTCCTGAGAGTTTATCTTATTTTTTATTTGTTTATTTAAATGAAGTCGACCAGTTGCCTGCCCTTCCTTCCATTATCCGTCACCGAGACAAACTGAACAAAGTTCTGAGGTCGACCTTGTAAAGATAAGGATTCAGGTCTGTCTGCTGTTTACCGTTGCTCCTGCGCGCACTGCCCTTCTCTCCACATTTATGTGTTTGTTTGTTTGTCTATCTAATCTTTTGGGTTTTTATTTCTAATGAGGTCGACCAGTTGTCTATTTATTATTTTTTTTACTACGCATCAAGCTGCGCTGCTTGTCTTTGCTCCTGTGTGCTCGCGCACTCTCGTCTTTTCCACTTATTTTATTTTTGATTTATTTTTGATTTATTTTGTCAATTTAAAAAAATACGCATCGTGCTGTGCTGTTTGTGTTTGCTTGAGTGCATTCGCGCGCTGTCGCTTTCTCCACTTTACAAATTTTTTTATTATTTATCTATTCCTGAGAGTTTATCTTATTTTTATTTGTTTATTTAAATGAAGTCGACCAGTTGCCTGCCCTTCCTTCCATTATCCGTCACCGAGACAAACTGAACAAAGTTCTGAGGTCGACCTTGTAAAGATAAGGATTCAGGTCTGTCTGCTGTTTACCTTTGCTCCTGCGCGCACTGCCCTTCTCTCCACATTTATGTGTTTGTTTGTTTGTCTATCTAATCTTTTGGGTTTTTATTTCTAATGAGGTCGACCAGTTGTCTATTTATTATTTTTTTTACTACGCATCAAGCTGCGCTGCTTGTCTATGCTCCTGTGTGCTCGCGCACTCTCGTCTTTTCCACTTATTTTTATTTTTGATTTATTTTTGATTTATTTTGTCAATTTAAAAAAAATACGCATCGTGCTGTGCTGTTTGTGTGTGCTTGAGTGCATTCGCGCGCTCTCGCTTTCTCCAATTTACAATTTTTTTGTTTTTATTTATCTATTCCTGAGAGTTTATCTTATTTTTTGTTTATTTAAATTTAGTCGACCAGTTGCCTGCCCTTCCTTCCATTATCCGTCACCGAGACAAACTGAACAAAGTTCTGAGGTCGACCTTGTAAAGATAAGGATTCAGGTCTGTCTGCTGTTTACCTTTGCTCCTGTGCGCACTGCCCTTCTCTCCACATTTATGTGTTTGTTTGTTTGTCTATCTAATCTTTTGGGTTTTTATTTCTAATGAGGTCGACCAGTTATCTATTTATTATTTTTTTTTACTACGCATCAAGCTGCGCTGCTTGTCTTTGCTCCTTTGTGCTCGCGCACTCTCGCCTTTTCCACTTATTTTTATTTTTGATTTATTTTGTCAATTTAAAAAAAATACGAATCGTGCTGTGCTGTTTGTGTTTGCTTGAGTGCATTCGCGTGCTCTCGCTTTCTCCACTTTACAATTTTTTGTTATTATTTATCTATTCCTGAGAGTTTATCTTATTTTTTATTTGTTTATTTAAATGAAGTCGACCAGTTGCCTGCCCTTCCTTCCATTATCCGTCACCGAGACAAACTGAACAAAGTTCTGAGGTCGACCTTGTAAAGATAAGGATTCAGGTCTGTCTGCTGTTTACCTTTGCTCCTGCGCGCACTGCCCTTCTCTCCACATTTATGTGTTTGTTTGTTTGTCTATCTAATCTTTTGGGTTTTTATTTCTAATGAGGAGACCAGTTGTCTATTTATTATTTTTTTTACTACGCATCAAGCTGCGCTGCTTGTCTTTGCTCCTGTGTGCTCGCACACTCTCGCCGTCTCCACTTATTTTTATTTTTGTTTTATTTTTGATTTATTTTGTCAATTTAAAAAAAAATACGCATCGTGCAGTGCTGTTTGTGTTTGCTTGAGTGCATTCGCGCGCTCTCGCTTTCTCCACTTTACAATTTTTTTGTTATTATTTATCTATTCCTGAGAGTTTATCTTATTTTTTATTTGTTTATTTAAATGAAGTCGACCAGTTGCCTGCCCTTCCTTCCCTTATCCGTCACCGAGACAAACTGAACAAAGTTGTGAGTTCGACCTTGTAAAGATAAGGATTCAGGTCTGTCTGCTGTTTACCTTTGCTCCTGCGCGCACTGCCCTTCTCTCCACATTTATGTGTTTGTTTGTTTGTCTATCTAATCTTTTGGGTTTTTATTTCTAATGAGGTCGACCAGTTGTCTATTTATTATTTTTTTTAATACGCATCAAGCTGCGCTGCTTGTCTTTGCTCCTGTGTGCTCGCGCACTCTCGCCTTTTCCACTTATTTTTATTTTTGATTTATTTTTGATTTATTTTGTCAATTTAAAAAAAAAATACGCATCGTGCTGTGCTGTTTGTGTTTGCTTGAGTGCATTCGCGCGCTCTCGCTTTCTCCACTTTACAAATTTTGTTATTATTTATCTATTCCTGGGAGTTTATCTTAATTTTTATTTGTTTATTTAAATGAAGTCGACCAGTTGCCTGCCCTTCCTTCCATTATCCGTCACCGAGACAAACTGAACAAAGTTCTGAGGTCGACCTTGTAAAGATAAGGATTCAGGTCTGTCTGCTGTTTACCTTTCCTCCTGCGCGCACTGCCCTTCTCTCCACATTTATGTGTTTGTTTGTTTGTCTATCTAATCTTTTGGGTTTTTATTTCTAATGACTTCGACCAGTTATCTATTTATTATTTTTTTTACTACGCATCAAGCTGCGCTGCTTGTCTTTGCTCCTGTGTGCTCGCGCACTCTCGCCTTTTCCACTTATTTTTATTTTTGATTTATTTTTGATTTATTTTGTCAATTTAAAAAAAAATACGCATCGTGCTGTGCTGTTTGTGTTTGCTTGAGTGCATTCGCGCGCTCTCGCTTTCTCCACTTTACAATTTTTTTGTTATTATTTATCTATTCCTGAGAGTTTATCTTATTTTTTATTTGTTTATTTAAATGAAGTCGACCAGTTGCCTGCCCTTCCTTCCATTATCCGTCACCGAGACAAACTGAACAAAGTTCTGAGGTCGACCTTGTAAAGATAAGGATTCAGGTCTGTCTGCTGTTTACCTTTGCTCCTGCGCGCACTGCCCTTCTCTCCACATTTATGTGTTTGTTTGTTTGTCTATCTAATCTTTTGGGTTTTTATTTCTAATGAGGTCGACCAGTTATCTATTTATTATTTTTTTTACTACGCAACAAGCTGCGCTGCTTGTCTTTGCTCCTTTGTGCTCGCGCACCTCTCGCCTTTTCCACTTATTTTTATTTTTGATTTATTTTGTCAATTTAAAAAAAAATAGGCATCGTGCTGTGCTGTTTGTGTTTGCTTGAGTGCATTCGCGCGCTCTCGCTTTCTCCAATTTACAATTTTTTTGTTATTATTTATCTATTCCTGAGAGTTTATCTTATATTTTATTTGTTTATTTAAATGAAGTCGACCAGTTGCCTGCCCTTCCTTCCATTATTCGTCACCGAGACAAACTGAACAAAGTTCTGAGGTCGACCTTGTAAAGATAAGGATTCAGGTCTGTCTGCTGTTTACCTTTGCTCCTGCGCGCACTGCCCTTCTCTCCACATTTATGTGTTTGTTTGTTTGTCTATCTAATCTTTTGGGATTTTATTTCTAATGAGGTCGACCAGTTGTGTATTTATTATTTTTTTTACTACGCATCAAGCTGCGCTGCTTGTCTTTGCTCCTGTGTGCTAGCGCACTCTCGCCTTTTCCACTTATTTTTATCTTTGATTTATTTTTGATATATTTTGTCAATTTAAAAAAAATACGCATCGTGCTGTGCTGTTTTTGTTTGCTTGAGTGCATTCGCGCGCTCTCGCTTTCTCCACTTTACAATTTTTTTGTTATTATTTATCTATTCCTGAGAGTTTATCTTATTTTTTATTTGTTTATTTAAATGAAGTCGACCAGTTGCCTGCCCTTCCTTCCATTATCCGTCACCGAGACAAACTGAACAAAGTTCTGAGGTCGACCTTGTAAAGATAAGGATTCAGGTCTGTCTGCTGTTTACCTTTGCTCCTGCGCGCACTGCCCTTCTCTCCACATTTATGTGTTTGTTTGTTTGTCTATCGAATCGTTTGGGTTTTTATTTCTAATGAGGTCGACCAGTTGTCTATTTATTATTTTTTTTTACTACGCATCAAGCTGCGCTGCTTGTCTTTGCTCCTGTGTGCTCGCGCACTCTCGCATTTTCCACTTGTTTTTATTTTTGATTTATTTTTGATTTATTTTGTCAATTTAAAAAAAATTACGCATCGTGCTGTGCTGTTTGTGTTTGCTTGAGTGCATTCCCGCGCTCTCGCTTTCTCCACTTTGCAATTTTTTTGTTATTATTTATCTATTCCTGAGAGTTTTTCTTATTTTTTATTTGTTTATTTAAATGAAGTCGACCAGTTGCCTGCACTTCCTTCCATTATCCGTCACCTAGACAAACTGAACAAAGTTCTGAGGTCGACCTTGTAAAGATAAGGATTCAGGTCTGTCTGCTGTTTACCTTTGCTCCTGCGCGCACTGCCCTTCTCTCCACATTTATGTGTTTGTTTGTTTGTCTATCGAATCGTTTGGGTTTTTATTTCTAATGAGGTCGACCAGTTGTCTATTTATTATTTTTTTTTACTACGCATCAAGTTGCGCTGCTTGTCTTTGCTCCTGTGTGCTCGCGCACTCTCGCCTGTTCCACTTGTTTTTATTTTTGATTTATTTTTGATTTATTTTGTCAATTTAAAAAAAAATACGCAATGTACTGTGCTGTTTGTGTTTGCTTGAGTGCATTCGCGCGCTCTCGCTTTCTCCACTTTACAATTTTTTTGTTATTATTTCTCTATTCCTGAGTTTATCTTATTTTTTATTTGTTTATTTAAATGAAGTCGACCAGTTGCCTGCCCTTCCTTCCATTATCCGTCACCGAGACAAACTGAACAAAGTTCTGAGGTCGACCTTGTAAAGATAAGGATTCAGGTCTGTCTGCTGTTTACCTTTGCTCCTGCGCGCACTGCCCTTCTCTCCACATTTATGTGTTTGTTTGTTTGTCTATCTAATCTTTTGGGTTTTTATTTCTAATGAGGTCGACCAGTTGTCTATTTATTTTTTTTTACTACGCATCAAGCTGCGCTGCTTGTCTTTGCTCCTGTGTGCTCGCGCACTCTCGCCTTTTCCACTTATTTTTATTTTTGATTTATTTTTGATTTATTTTGTCAATTTAAATAAAATACTCATCGTGCTGTGCTGTTTGTGTTTACTTGAGTGCATTCGCGCGCTCTCGCTTTCTCCACTTTACAATTTTTTTGTTATTATTTTTCTATTCCTGAGAGTTTATCTTATTTTTTATTTGTTTATTTAAATGAATTCGACCAGTTGCCTGCTCTTCCATCCATTATCCGTCACCGAGACAAACTGAGCAAAGTTCTGCGGTCGACCTTGTAAAGATAAGGATTCAGGTCTGTCTGCTGTTTACCTTTGCTCCTGCGCGCACTGCCCTTCTCTCCACATTTATGTGTTTGTTTGTTTGTCTATCTAATCTTTTGGGTTTTTATTTCTAATGAGGTCGACCAGTTGTCTATTTACTATTTTTTTTACTACGCATCAAGCTGCGCTGCTTGTCTTTGCTCCTGTGTGCTCGTGCACTTTCGCCTTTTCCACTTATTTTTATTTTTGATTTATTTTGTCAATTTTAAAAAAAATACGCATCGTGCTGTGCTGTTTGTGTTTGCTTGAGTGCATTCGCGCGCTCTCGCTTTCTCCACTTTACAATTTTTTTTGTTATTATTTATCTATTCCTGAGAGTTTATCTTATTTTTTATTTGTTTATTTAAATGAAGTCGACCAGTTGCCTGCCCTTCCTTCCATTATCCGTCACCGAGACAAACTGAACAAAGTTCTGAGGTCGACCTTGTAAAGATAAGGATTCAGGTCTGTCTGCTGTTTACCGTTGCTCCTGCGCGCACTGCCCTTCTCTCCACATTTATGTGTTTGTTTGTTTGTCTATCTAATCTTTTGGGTTTTTATTTCTAATGAGGTCGACCAGTTGTCTATTTATTATTTTTTTTACTACGCATCAAGCTGCGCTGCTTGTCTTTGCTCCTGTGTGCTCGCGCACTCTCGTCTTTTCCACTTATTTTTATTTTTGATTTATTTTTGATTTATTTTGTCAATTTAAAAAAAATACGCATCGTGCTGTGCTGTTTGTGTTTGCTTGAGTGAATTCGCGCGCTCTCGCTTTCTCCACTTTACAAATTTTTTTATTATTTATCTATTCCTGAGAGTTTATCTTATTTTTATTTGTTTATTTAAATGAAGTCGACCAGTTGCCTGCCCTTCCTTCCATTATCCGTCACCGAGACAAACTGAACAAAGTTCTGAGGTCGACCTTGTAAAGATAAGGATTCAGGTCTGTCTGCTGTTTACCTTTGCTCCTGCGCGCACTGCCCTTCTCTCCACATTTATGTGTTTGTTTGTTTGTCTATCTAATCTTTTGGGTTTTTATTTCTAATGAGGTCGACCAGTTGTCTATTTATTATTTTTTTTACTACGCATCAAGCTGCGCTGCTTGTCTATGCTCCTGTGTGCTCGCGCACTCTCGTCTTTTCCACTTATTTTTATTTTTGATTTATTTTTGATTTATTTTGTCAATTTAAAAAAAAATACGCATCGTGCTGTGCTGTTTGTGTGTGCTTGAGTGCATTCGCGCGCTCTCGCTTTCTCCACTTTACAATTTTTTTGTTTTTATTTATCTATTCCTGAGAGTTTATCTTATTTTTTGTTTATTTAAATTTAGTCGACCAGTTGCCTGCCCTTCCTTCCATTATCCGTCACCGAGACAAACTGAACAAAGTTCTGAGGTTGACCTTGTAAAGATAAGGATTCAGGTCTGTCTGCTGTTTACCTTTGCTCCTGCGCGCTCTGCCCTTCTCTCCACATTTATGTGTTTGTTTGTTTGTCTATCTAATCTTTTGGGTTTTTATTTCTAATGAGGTCGACCAGTTGTCTATTTATTATTTTTTTTACTACGCATCAAGCTGCGCTGCTTGTCTTTGCTCCTGTGTGCTCGCGCACTCTCGCCTTTTCCACTTATTTTTATTTTTGATTTATTTTTGATTTATTTTGTCAATTTAAAAAAAAATACGCATCGTGCTGTGCTGTTTGTGTTTGCTTGAGTGCATTCGCGCGCTCTCTTTTTCTCCACTTTACAATTTTTGGTATTATTTATCTATTCCTGAGAGTTTATCTTATTTTTTATTTGTTTATTTAAATGAAGTCGACCAGTTGCCTGCCCTTCCTTCCATTATCCGTCACCGAGACAAACTGAACAAAGACCTGAGGTCGACCTTGTAAAGATAAGGATTCAGGTCTGTCTGCTGTTTACCTTTGCTCCTGCGCGCACTGCCCTTCTCTCCACATTTATGTGTTTGTTTGTTTGTCTATCTAATCTTTTGGGTTTTTATTTCTAATGAGGTCGACCAGTTATCTATTTATTATTTTTTTTTACTACGCATCAAGCTGCGCTGCTTGTCTTTGCTCCTTTGTGCTCGCGCACTCTCGCCTTTTCCACTTATTTTTATTTTTGTTTTATTTTGTCAATTTAAAAAAAATACGCATCGTGCTGTGCTGTTTGTGTTTGCTTGAGTGCATTCGCGTGCTCTCGCTTTCTCCACTTTACAATTATTTGTTATTATTTATCTATTCCTGAGAGTTTATCTTATTTTTTATTTGTTTATTTAAATGAAGTCGACCAGTTGCCTGCCCTTCCTTCCATTATCCGTCACCGAGACAAACTGAACAAAGTTCTGAGGTCGACCTTGTAAAGATAAGGATTCAGGTCTGTCTGCTGTTTACCTTTGCTCCTGCGCGCACTGCCCTTCTCTCCACATTTATGTGTTTGTTTGTTTGTCTATCTAATCTTTTGGGTTTTTATTTCTAATGAGGAGACCAGTTGTCTATTTATTATTTTTTTTACTACGCATCAAGCTGCGCTGCTTGTCTTTGCTCCTGTGTGCTCGCACACTCTCGCCGTTTCCACTTATTTTTGTTTTTGTTTTATTTTTGATTTATTTTGTCAATTTAAAAAAAAATACGCATCGTGCTGTGCTGTTTGTGTTTGCTTGAGTGCATTCGCGCGCTCTCGCTTTCTCCACTTTACAATTTTTTTGTTATTATTTATCTATTCCTGAGAGTTTATCTTATTTTTTATTTGTTTATTTAAATGAAGTCGACCAGTTGCCTGCCCTTCCTTCCATTATCCGTCACCGAGACAAACTGAACAAAGTTTTGAGGTCGACCTTGTAAAGATAAGGATTCAGGTCTGTCTGCTGTTTACCTTTGCTCCTGCGCGCACTGCCCTTCTCTCCACATTTATGTGTTTGTTTGTTTGTCTATCGAATCTTTTGGGTTTTTATTTCTAATGAGGTCGACCAGTTATCTATATATTATTTTTTTTACTACGCATCAAGCTGCGCTGCTTGTCTTTGCTCCTGTGTGCTCGCGCACTCTCGCCTTTTCCACTTATTTTTATTTTTGATTTATTTTGTCAATTTAAAAAAAAATACGCATCGTGCTGTGCTGTTTGTGTTTGCTTGAGTCCATTCGCGCGCTCTCGCTTTCTCCACTTTACAATTTTTTTTAGTATTTATCTATTCCTGAGAGTTTATCTTATTTTTTTTTTGTTTATTTAAATGAAGTCGACCAGTTGCCTGCCCTTCCTTCCATTATCCGTCACCGAGACAAACTGAACAAAGTTCTGAGGTCGACCTTGTAAAGATAAGGATTCAGGTCTGTCTGCTGTTTACCTTTGCTCCTGCGCGCACTGCCCTTCTCTCCCCATTTATGTGTTGGTTTGTTTGTCTATCTAATCTTTTGGGTTTGTATTTCTAATGAGGTCGACCAGTTGTCTATTTATTATTTTTTTTACTACGCATCACGCTGCGCTGCTTGTCTTTGCTCCTGTGTGCTCGCGCACTCTCGCCTTTTCCACTTATTTTTATTTTTGATTTATTTTTGATATATTTTGTCAATTTAAAAAAAATACGCATCGTGCTGTGCTGTTTGTGTTTGCTTGAGTGCATTCGCGCGCTCTCGCTTTCTCCACTTTACAATTTTTTGTTATTATTTATCTATTCCTGAGAGTTTATCTTATTTTTTTTTGTTTATTTAAATGAAGTCGACCAGTTGCCTGCCCTTCCTTCCATTATCCGTCACCGAGACAAACTGAACAAAGTTCTGAGGTCGACCTTGAAAAGATAAGGATTCAGGTCTGTCTGCTGTTTACCTTTGCTCCTGCGTGCACTGCCCTTCTCTCCCCATTTATGTGTTTGTTTGTTTGTCTATCTAATCTTTTGGGTTTTTATTTCTAATGAGGTCGACCAGTTGTCTATTTATTATTTTTTTTACTACGCATCAAGCTGCGCTGCTTGTCTTTGCTCATGTGTGCTCGCGCACTCTCGACTTTTCCACTTATTTTTATCTTTGATTTATTTTTGATTTATTTTGTCAATTTAAAAAAAATACGCATCGTGCTGTGCTGTTTGTGTTTGCTTGAGAGCATTCGCGCGCTCTCGCTTTCTCCACTTTACAATTTTTTTTGTTATTATTTATCTATTCCTGAGAGTTTATCTTATTTTTTATTTGTATATTTAAATGAAGTCGACCAGTTGCCTGCCCTTCCTTCCATTATCCGTCACCGAGACAAACTGAACAAAGTTCTGAGGTCGACCTTGTAAAGATAAGGATTCAGGTCTGTCTGCTGTTTACCTTTGCTCCTGAGCGCACTGCCCTTCTCTCCACATTTATGTGTTTGTTTGTCTATCTAATCTTTTGGGTTTTTATTTCTAATGAGGTCGACCAGTTGTCTATTTATTATTTTTTTTACTACGCATCAAGCTGCGCTGCTTGTCTTTGCTCCTGTGTGCTCGCGCACTCTCGCCTTTTCCACTTATTTTTATTTTTGATTTATTTTTGATTTATTTTGTCAATTTAAAAAAAAATACGCATCGTGCTGTGCTGTTTGTGTTTGCTTGAGTGCATTCGCGCGCTCTCGCTTTCTCCACTTTACAATTTTTTTTTTTTATTATTTATCTATTCCTGAGAGTTTATCTTATTTTTTATTTTTTATTTAAAAGAAGTCGACTAGTTGCCGGCCCTTCCTTCCATTATCCGTCACCGAGACAAACTGAGCAAAGTTCTGAGGTCGACCTTGTAAAGATAAGGATTCAGGTCTGTCTGCTGTTTACCTTTGCTCCTGCGCGCACTGCCCTTCTCTCCACATTTATGTGTTTGTTTGTTTGTCTATCTAATCTTTTGGGTTTTTATTTCTAATGAGGGCGACCAGTTGTCTATTTATTATTTTTTTTACTACCCATCAAGCTGCGCTGCTTGTCTTTGCTCCTGTGTGCTCGCGCACTCTCGCCTTTTCCACTTATTTTTATTTTTGATTTATTTTTGATTTATTTTGTCAATTTAAAAAAAAATACGCATCGTGCTGTGCTGTTTGTGTTTGCTTGAATGCATTCGCGCGCTCTCGCTTTCTCCACTTTACAATTTTTTTGTTATTATTTATCTATTCCTGAGAGTTTATCTTATTTTTTTTGTTTATTTAAATGAAGTCGACCAGTTGCCTGCCCTTCCTTCCATTATCCGTCACCGAGACAAACTGAACAAAGTTCTGAGGTCGACCTTGTAAAGATAAGGATTCAGGTCTGTCTGCTGTATACCTTTGCTCCTGCGCGCACTGCCCTTCTCTCCACATTTATGTGTTTGTTTGTTTGTCTATGTAATCTTTTGGGTTTATATTTCTAATGAGGTCGACCAGTTGTCTATTTATTAATTTTTTTACTACGCATCAAGCTGCGCTGCTTGTCTTTGCTCCTGTGTGCTCGCGCACTCTCGCCTTTTCCACTTATTTTTATTTTTGATTTATTTTTGATTTATATTGCCAATTTAAAAAAAAATACGCATCGTGCTCTGCTGTTTGTGTTTGCTTGAGTGCATTCGCGCTCTCTCGCTTTCTCCACTTTACAATTTTTTTTGTTATTATTTATCTATTCCTGAGAGTTTATCTCATTTTTTATTTGTTTATTTAAATGAAGTCGACCAGTTGCCTGCCCTTCCTTCCATTATCCGTCACCGAGACAAACTGAACAAATTTCTGAGGTCGACCTTGTAAAGATAAGGATTCAGGTCTGTCAGTTGTTTACATTTGCTCCTTCCCGCACTGCCCTTCTCTCCACATTTATGTGTTTGTTTGTTTGTCTATCTAATCTTTTGGGTTTTTATTTCTAATGAGGTCGACCAGTTGTCTATTTATTATTTTTTTTATTACGCATCAAGCTGCGCTGCTTGTCTTTGCTCCTGTGTGCTGGTGCACTCTCGCCTTTTCCACTTATTTTTATTTTTGATTTATTTTTGATTTATTTTGTCAATTTAAAAAAAATACGCATCGTGCTGTGCTGTTTGTGTTTGCTTGAGTCCATTCGCGCGCTCTCGCTTTCTCCACTTTACAATTTTTTTTAGTATTTATCTATTCCTGAGAGTTTATCTTATTTTTTTTTGTTTATTTAAATGAAGTCGACCAGTTGCCTGCCCTTCCTTCCATTATCCGTCACCGAGACAAACTGAACAAAGTTCTGAGGTCGACCTTGTAAAGATAAGGATTCAGGTCTGTCTGCTGTTTACCTTTGCTCCTGCGCGCACTGCCCTTCTCTCCCCATTTATGTGTTGGTTTGTTTGTCTATCTAATCTTTTGGTTTTGTATTTCTAATGAGGTCGACCAGTTGTCTATTTATTATTTTTTTTACTACGCATCACGCTGCGCTGCTTGTCTTTGCTCCTGTGTGCTCGCGCACTCTCGCCTTTTCCACTTATTTTTATTTTTGATTTATTTTTGATATATTTTGTCAATTTTAAAAAAAATACGCATCGTGCTGTGCTGTTTGTGTTTGCTTGAGTGCATTCGCGCGCTCTCGCTTTCTCCACTTTACAATTTTTTGTTATTATTTATCTATTCCTGAGAGTTTATCTTATTTTTTTTTGTTTATTTAAATGAAGTCGACCAGTTGCCTGCCCTTCCTTCCATTATCCGTCACCGAGACAAACTGAACAAAGTTCTGAGGTCGACCTTGAAAAGATAAGGATTCAGGTCTGTCTGCTGTTTACCTTTGCTCCTGCGTGCACTGCCCTTCTCTCCCCATTTATGTGTTTGTTTGTTTGTCTATCTAATCTTTTGGGTTTTTATTTCTAATGAGGTCGACCAGTTGTCTATTTATTATTTTTTTTACTACGCATCAAGCTGCGCTGCTTGTCTTTGCTCCTGTGTGCTCGCGCACTCTCGACTTTTCCACTTATTTTTATCTTTGATTTATTTTGATTTATTTTGTCAATTTAAAAAAAAATACGCATCGTGCTGTGCTGTTTGTGTTTGCTTGAGTGCATTCGCGCGCTCTCGCTTTCTCCACTTTACAATTTTTTTGTTATTATTTATCTATTCCTGAGAGTTTATCTTATTTTTTTTTGTTTATTTAAATGAAGACGACCAGTTGCCTGCCCTTCCTTCCATTATCCGTCACCGAGACAAACTGAACAAAGTTCTGAGGTCGACCTTGTAAAGATAAGGATTCAGGTCTGTCTGCTGTTTACCTTTGCTCCTGCGCGCACTGCCCTTCTCTCCACATTTATGTGTTTGTTTGTTTGTCTATCTAATCTTTTGGGTTTTATTTCTAATGAGGTCGACCAGTTGTCTATTTATTATTTTTTTTACTACGCATCAAGCTGCACTGCTTGTCTTTGCTCCTGTGTGCTCGCGCACTCTCGCCTTTTCCACTTATTTTTATTTTTGATTTATTTTTGATTTATTTTGTCAATTTAAAAAAAATACGCATCGTGCTGTGCTGTTTGTGTTTGCTTGAGTGCATTCGCGTGCTCTCGCTTTCTCCACTTTACAATTTTTTTGTTATTATTTATCTATTCCTGAGAGTTTATCTTATTTTTTTTGTTTATTTAAATGAAGTCGACCAGTTGCCTGCCCTTCCTTCCATTATCCGTCACCGAGACAAACTGAACAAAGTTCTGAGGTCGACCTTGTAAAGATAAGGATTCAGGTCTGTCTGCTGTATACCTTTGCTCCTGCGCGCACTGCCCTTCTCTCCACATTTATGTGTTTGTTTGTTTGTCTATGTAATCTTTTGGGTTTATATTTCTAATGAGGTCGACCAGTTGTCTATTTATTATTTTTTTTACTACGCATCAAGCTGCGCTGCTTGTCTTTGCTCCTGTGTGCTCGCGCACTCTCGCCTTTTCCACTTATTTTTATTTTTGATTTATTTTTGATTTATTTTGCCAATTTAAAAAAAATACGCATCGTGCTGTGCTTTTTGTGTTTGCTTGAGTGCATTCGCGCTCTCTCTCTTTCTCCACTTTACAATTTTTTTGTTATTCTTTATCTATTCCTGAGAGTTTATCTTATTTTTTATTTGTTTATTTAAATGAAGTCGACCAGTTGCCTGCCCTTCCTTCCATTATCCGTCACCGAGACAAACTGAACAAAGTTCTGAGGTCGACCTTGTAAAGATAAGGATTCAGGTCTGTCTGCTGTTTACCTTTGCTCCTGCGCGCACTGCCCTTCTCTCCACATTTATGTGTTTGTTTGTCTATCTAATCTTTTGGGTTTTTATTTCTAATGAGGTCGACCAGTTGTCTATTTATTATTTTTTTTTACTACGCATCAAGCTGCGCTGCTTGTCTTTGCTCCTGTGTGCTCGCGCACTCTCGCCTTTTCCACTTATTTTTATTTTTGATTTATTTTTGATTTATTTTGCCAATTTAAAAAAAATACGCATCGTGCTGTGCTTTTTGTGTTTGCTTGAGTGCATTCGCGCTCTCTCGCTTTCTCCACTTTACAATTTTTTTGTTATTATTTATCTATTCCTGAGAGTTTATCTTATTTTTATTTGTTTATTTAAATGAAGTCGACCAGTTGCCTGCCCTTCCTTCCATTATCCGTCACCGAGACAAACTGAACAAAGTTCTGAGGTCGACCTTGTAAAGATAAGGATTCAGGTCTGTCTGCTGTTTACCTTTGCTCCTGAGCGCACTGCCCATCTCTCCACATTTATGTGTTTGTTTGTTTGTCTATCTAATCTTTTGGGTTTTTATTTCTAATGAGGTCGACCAGTTGTCTATTTATTATTTTTTTTACTACGCATCAAGCTGCGCTGCTTGTCTTTGCTCCTGTGTGCTCGCGCACTCTCGCCTTTTCCACTTATTTTTATTTTTGATTTATTTTTGATTTATTTTGTCAATTTAAAAAAAAATACGCATCGTGCTGTGCTGTTTGTGTTTGCTTGAGTGCTTTCGCGCGCTCTCGCTTTGTGCACTTTACAATTTTTTGTTATTTTTTATCTATTCCTGAGAGTTTATCTTATTTTTTATTTGTTTATTTAAATGAAGTCGACCAGTTGCCTGCCCTTCCTTCCATTATCCGTCACCGAGACAAACTGAACAAAGTTCTGAGGTCGACCTTGTAAAGATAAGGATTCAGGTCTGTCTGCTGTTTACCTTTGCTCCTGCGCGCACTGCCCTTCTCTCCACATTTTTGTGTTTGTTTGTTTGTCTATCCAATCTTTTGGGTTTTTATTTCTAATGAGGTCGACCAGTTGTCTATTTATTATTTTTTTTTACTACGCATCAAGCTGCGCTGCTTGTCTTTGCTCCTGTGTGCTCGCGCACTCTCGCCATTTCCACTTATTGTTATTTTTTATTTATTTTTGATTTAATTTGTCAATATAAAAAAAATACGCATCGTGTTGTGCCGTTTGTGTTTGCTTGAGTGCATTCGTGCGCTCTCGCTTTCTCCACTTTACAATTTTTTGGATATTATTTATCTATTCCTGAGAGTTTATCTTATTTTTTATTTGTTTATTTAAAAGAAGTCGACCAGTTGCCTGCCCTTCCTTCCATTATCCGTCACCGAGACAAACTGAACAAAGTTCTGAGGTCGACCTTGTAAAGATAAGGATTCAGGTCTGTCTGCTGTTTACCTTTGCTCCTGCACGCACTGCCCTTCTCTCCACATTTATGTGTTTGTTTGTTTGTCTATCTAATCTTTTGGGTTTTTATTTCTAATGCGGTCGACCAGTTGTCTATTTATTATTTTTTTTACTACGCATCAAGCTGCGCTGCTTGTCTTTGCTCCTGTGTGCACGCGCACTCTCGCCTTTTCCACTTATTTTTATTTTTGATTTATTTTTGATTTATTTTCTCAATTTGAAAAAAATACGCATCGTGCTGTGCTGTTTGTGTTTGCTTGAGTGCTTTCGCGCGCTCTCGCTTTGTGCACTTTACAATTTTTTTGTTATTATTTATCTATTCCTGAGAGTTTATCTTATTTTTTTTTGTTTATTTAAATGAAGTCGACCAGTTTCCTGCCCTTCCTTCCATTATCCGTCACCGAGAAAAACTGAACAAAGTTCTGAGGTCGACCTTGTAAAGATAAGGATTCAGGTGTCTGCTGTTTACCTTTGCTCCTTCGCGCACTGCCCTTCTCTCCACATTTATGTGTTTGTTTGTTTGTCTATCCAATCTTTTGGGTTTTTATTTCTAATGAGGTCGACCAGTTGTCTATTTATTATTTTTTTTTACTACGCATCAAGCTGCGCTGCTTGTCTTTGCTCCTGTGTGCTCGCGCACTCTGGCCTTTTCCACTTATTTTTATTTTTGATTTATTTTTGATTTATTTTTTCAATTTTTTTAAAAAATACGCATCGTGCTGTGCTGTTTGTGTTTGCTTGAGTGCATTCGCGCGCTCTCGCTTTCTCCACTTTACAATTTTTTTGTTATTATTTATCTATTCCTGAGAGTTTATCTTATTTTTTATTTGTTTATTTAAATGAAGTCGACCAGTTGCCTACCCTTCCTTCCATTATCCGTCACCGAGACAACCTGAACAAAGTTCTGAGGTCGACCTTGTAAAGATAAGGATTCAGGTCTGTCTGCTGTTTAAATTTGCTCCTGCGCGCACTGCCCTTCTCTCCACATTTATGTGTTTGTTTGTTTGTCTATCTAATCTTTTGGGTTTTTATTTCTAATGAGGTCGACCAGTTGTCTATTTATTATTTTTTTTACTACGCATCAAGCTGCGCTGCTTGTCTTTGCTCCTGTGTGCTCGCGCACTTCGCCTTTTCCACTTATTTTTATTTTTGATTTATTTTTGATTTATTTTGTCAATTTAAAAAAAAATACGCATCGTGCTGTGCTGTTTGTGTTTGCTTGAGTGCATTCGCGCGCTCTCGCTTTCTCCACTTTACAATTTTTTTGTTATTATTTATCTATTCCTGAGAGTTTATCTTATTTTTTATTTGTTTATTTAAATGAAGTCGACCAGTTGCCTGCCCTTCCTTCCATTATCCGTCACCGAGACAACCTGAACAAAGTTCTGAGGTCGACCTTGTAAAGATAAGGATTCAGGTCTGTCTGCTGTTTACATTTGCTCCTGCGCGCACTGCCCTTCTCTCCACATTTATGTGTTTGTTTGTTTGTCTATCTAATCTTTTGGGTTTTTTTTCTAATGAGGTCGACCAGTTGTCTATTTATTATTTTCTTTACTACGCATCAAGCTTCGCTGCTTGTCTTTGCTCCTGTGTGCTCGCGCACACTCGCCTTTTCCACTTATTTTTATTTTTGATTTATTTTTTATTTATTTTGTCAATTTAAAAAAAAATACGCATCGTGCTGTGCTGTTTGTGTTTGCTTGAGTGCATTTGCGCGCTCTCGCTTTCTCCACTTTACAATTTTTTTGTTATTATTTATATATTCCTGAGAGTTTATCTTATTTTTTATTTGTTTATTTAAATGAAGTCGACCAGTTGCCTGCCCTTCCTTCCATTATCCGTCACCGAGACAAACTGAACAAAGTTCTGAGGTCGACCTTGTAAAGATAAGGAT
This sequence comes from Perognathus longimembris pacificus, assembly GCF_023159225.1. Classification (NCBI taxonomy): domain Eukaryota; kingdom Metazoa; phylum Chordata; class Mammalia; order Rodentia; family Heteromyidae; genus Perognathus; species Perognathus longimembris. Next base: position 7,463 of record NW_025958250.1, on the reverse strand, counting down.
TCTGGACTGTCTGCTGTTTACCTCTGCTCCTGCGCACACTGCCCTTCTCTCCACATTTATTTGTTTGTTTGTTTGTCTATCTAATCTTTTGGGTTTTTATTTCTAATGAGGTCGACCAGTTGTCTATTTATTATTTTTTTTACTACGCATCAAGCTGCGCTGCTTGTCTTTGCTCCTGTGTGCTCGCGCACTCTCGCCTTTTCCACTTATTTTTTTTTTTTGATTTATTTTTGATTTATTTTGTCAATTTAAAAAAAATACGCATCGTGCTGTGCTGTTTGTGTTTGCTTGAGTGGTTTCGCGCGCTCTCGCTTTGTGCACTTTACAATTTTTTTGTTATTATTTATCTATTACTGAGAGTTTATCTTATTTTTTATTTGTTTATTTAAATGAAGTCGACCAGTTGCCTGCCCTTCCTTCCATTATCCATCACCGAGACAAAGTGAACAAAGTTCTGAGGTCGACCTTGTATAGATAAGGATTCAGGTCTGTCTGCTGTTTACCTTTGCTCCTGCGCGCACTGCCCTTCTCTCCACATTTATGTGTTTGTTTGTTTTTCTATCCAATCTTTTGGGATTTTATTTCTAATGAGGTCGACCAGTTGTCTATTTATTATTTTTTTTTACTACGCAACAAGCTGCGCTGCTTGTCTTTGCTCCTGTGTGCTCGCGCACACTCGCCTTTTCCACTTATTTTTATTTTTGATTTATTTTTGATTTATTTTGTCAATTTTTTTAAAAAAATACGCATCGTGCTGTGCTGTTTGTGTTTGCTTGAGTGCATTCGCGCGCTCTCGCTTTCTCCACTTTACAATTTTTTTGTTATTATTTATCTATTCCTGAGAGTTTATCTTATTTTTTTTTGTTTATTTAAATGAAGTCGACCAGTTGCCTGCCCTTCCTTCCATTATCCTTCACCGACACAAACTGAACAAAGTTCTGAGGTCGACCTTGTAAAGATAAGGATTCAGGTCTGTCTGCTGTTTACATTTGCTCCTGCCCGCACTGCCCTTCTCTCCACATTTATGTGTTTGTTTGTTTGTCTATCTAATCTTTTGGGTTTTTATTTCTAATGAGGTCGACCAGTTGTCTATTTATTATTTTTTTTACTACGCATCAAGCTGCGCTGCTTGTCTTTGCTCCTGTGTGCTCGCGCACTCTCGCCTTTTCCACTTATTTTTATTTTTGATTTATTTTTGATTTACTTTGTCAATTTTTTTAAAAAATACGCATCCTGCTGTGCTGTTTGTGTTTGCTTGAGTGCATTCCCGCGCTCTCGCTTTCTCCACTTTACAATTTTTTTGTTATTATTTATCTATTCCTGAGAGTTTATATTATTTTTTATTTGTTTATTTAAATGAAGTCGACCAGTTGCCTGCCCTTCCTTCCATTATCCGTCACCGAGAAAAACTGAACAAAGTTCTGAGGTCGACCTTGTAAAGATAAGGATTCAGGTCTGTCTGCTGTTTACCTTTGCTCCTGCGCGCACTGCCCTTCTCTCCACATTTATGTGTTTGTTTGTTTGTCTATCTAATCTTTTGGGTTTTTTTTCTAATGAGGTCGACCAGTTGTCTATTTATTATTTTCTTACTACGCATCAAGCTTAGCTGCTTGTCTTTGCTCCTGTGTGCTCGCGCACACTCGCCTTTTCCACTTATTTTTATTTTTGATTTATTTTTGATTTATTTTGTCAATTTAAAAAAAAATACGCATCGTGCTGTGCTGTTTGTGTTTGCTTGAGTGCATTCGCGCGCTCTCGCTTTCTCCACTTTACAATTTTTTTGTTATTATTTATCTATTCCTGAGAGTTTATCTTATTTTTTATTTGTTTATTTAAATGAAGTCGACCAGTTGCCTGCCCTTCCTTCTATTATCCGTCACCGAGACAAACTGAACAAAGTTCTGAGGTCGACCTTGTAAAGATAAGGATTCAGGTCTGTCTGCTGTTTACCTTTGCTCCTGCGCGCACTGCCCTTCTCTCCACATTTATGTGTTTGTTTGTTTGTCTATCTAATCTTTTGGGTTTTTATTTCTAATGAGGTCGACCAGTTTTCTATTTATTATTTTTTTTACTACGCAACAAGCTGCGCTGCTTGTCTTTGCTCCTGTGTGCTCGCCCACTCTCGCCTTTTCCACTTATTTTTATTTTTGATTTATTTTTGATTTTTTGTCAATTTAAAAAAAATACGCATCGTGCTGTGCTGTTTGTGTTTGTTGAGTGCTTTCGCGCGCTCTCGCTTTGTGCACTTTACAATTTTTTTGTTATTATTTATCTATTCCTGAGAGTTTATCTTATTTTTTATTTGTTTATTTAAATGAAGTCGACCAGTTGCCTGCCCTTCCTTCCATTATCCGTCACCGAGACAAACTGAACAAAGTTCTGAGGTCGACCTTGTAAAGATAAGGATTCAGGTCTGTCTGCTGTTTACCTTTGCTCCTGCGCGCACTGCCCTTCTCTCCACATTTATGTGTTTGTTTGTTTGTCTATCCAATCTATTGGGTTTTTATTTCTAATGAGGTCGACCAGTTGTCTATTTATTATTTTTTTTACTACGCATCAAGCTGCGCTGCTTGTCTTTGCTCCTGTGTGCTCGCGCACTCTCGCCTTTTCCACTTATTTTTATTTTTGATTTATTTTTGATTTATTTTGTCAATTTTTTTAAAAATATACGCATCGTGCTGTGCTGTTTGTGTTTGCTTGAGTGCATTCGCGCGCTCTCGCTTTCTCCACTTTACAATTTTTTTGTTATTATTTATCTATTCCTGAGAGTTTATCTTATTTTTTATTTGTTTATTTAAATGAAGTCGACCAGTTGCCTGCCCTTCCTTCCATTATCCGTCACCGAGACAAACTGAACAAAGTTCTGAGGTCGACCTTGTAAAGATAAGGATTCAGGTCTGTCTGCTGTTTACCTTTGCTCCTGCCCGCACTGCCCTTCTCTCCACATTTATGTGTTAGTTGGTTTGTCTATCTAATCTTTTGGGTTTTTATTTCTAATGAGGTCGACCAGTTGTCTATTTATTAATTTTTTTACTACGCGTCAAGCTGCGCTGCTTGTCTTTGCTCCTGTGTGCTCGCGCACTCTCGCCTTTTCCACTTATTTTTATTTTTGATTTATTTTTGATTTATTTTGTCAATTTAAAAAAAAATACGCATCGTGCTGTGCTGTTTGTGTTTGCTTGAGTGCATTCGCGCGCCCCTCGCTTTCTCCACTTTACAATTTTTTTGTTATTATTTATCTATTCCTGAGAGTTTATCTTATTTTTTTATTTGTTTATTTAAATGAAGTCGACCAGTTGCCTGCCCTTCCTTCCATTATCCGTCACCGAGACAAACTGAACAAAGTTCTGAGGTCGACCTTGTAAAGATAAGGATTCAGGTCTGTCTGCTGTTTACCTATGCTCCTGCGCGCACTGCCCTTCTCTCCACATTTATGTGTTTGTTTGTTTGTCTATCTAATCTTTTGGGTTTTTATTTCTAATGAGGTCGACCAGTTGTCTATTTATTATTTTTTTTACTACGCATCAAGCTGCGCTGCTTGTCTTTGCTCCTGTGTGCTCACGCACTCTCGCAATTTCCACTAATTTTTTTTTTGGATTTATTTTTGATTTATTTTGTCAATTTAAAAAAAATACGCATCGTGCTGTGCTGTTTGTGTTTGCTTGAGTGCATTCGCGCGCTCTCACTTTCTCCACTTTACAATTTTTTTATTATTTATCTATTCCTGAGAGTTTATCTTATTTTTTATTTGTTTATTTAAATGAAGTCGACCAGTTGCCTGCCCTTCCTTCCATTATCCGTCACCGAGACAAACTGAACAAAGTTCTGAGGTCGACCTTGTAAAGATAAGGATTCAGGTCTCTCTGCTGTTTACCTTTGCTCCTGCCCGCACTGCCTTCTCTCCACATTTATGTGTTTGTTTGTTTGTCTATCTAATCTTTTGGGTTTTTATTTCTAATGAGTCGACCAGTTGTCTATTTATTATTTTTTTTACTACGCATCAAGCTGCGCTGCTTGTCTTTGCTCCTGTGTGCTCGCCCACTCTCGCCTTTTCCACTTATTTTTATTTTTGATTTATTTTTGATTTATATTGTCAATTTAAAAAAAATACGCATCGTGCTGTGCTGTTTGTGTTTGCTTGAGTGCATTCGCGCGCTCTGCATTCTCCACTTTACAATTTTTTTTGTTATTATTTATCTATTCCTGAGAGTTTATCTCATTTTTTATTTGTTTATTTAAATGAAGTCGACCAGTTGCCTGCCCTTCCTTCCATTATCTGTCACCGAGACAAATTGAACAAAGTTCTGAGGTCGACCTTGTAAAGATAAGGATTCAGGTCTGTCTGCTGTTTACCTTTGCTCCTGCGCGCACTGCCCTTCTCTCCACATTTATGTGTTTGTTTGTTTGTCTATCTAATCTTTTGGGTTTTTATTTCTAATGAGGTCGACCAGTTGTCTATTTATTATTTTTTTTACTACGCATCAAGCTGCGCTGCTTGTCTTTGCTCCTGTGTGCTCGCCCACTCTCGCCTTTTCCACTTATTTTTACTTTGATTTATTTGTGATTTATTTTGTCAATTTAAAAAAAATATGCATCGTGCTGTGCTGTTTGTGTTTGCTTGAGTGCATTCGCGCGCTCTCGCTTTCTCCACTTTACAATTTTTTTGTTATTATTTATCTAATCCTGAGAGTTTATCTTATTTTTTATTTGTTTATTTAAATGAAGTCGACCAGTTGCCTGCCCTTCCTTCCATTATCCGTCACCGAGACAAACTGAACAAAGTACTGAGGTCGACCTTGTAAAGATTAGGATTCAGGTCTGTCTGCTGTTTACCTTTGATCCTGCGCGCACTGCCCATCTCTCCACATTTATGTGTTTGTTTGTTTGTCTATCTAATCTTTTGGGATTTTATTTCTAATGAGGTCGACCAGTTGTCTATTTATTATTTTTTTTTCTACGCATCAAGCTGCGCAGCTTGTCTTTGCTCCTGTGTGCTCGCGCACTCTCGCCTTTTCCACATATTTTTATTTTTGATTTATTTTGTCAATTTAAAAAAAAATACGCATCGTGCTGTGCTGTTTGTGTTTGCTTGAGTGCATTCGCGCGCTCTCACTTTCTCCACTTTACAATTTTTTTATTATTTATCTATTCCTGAGAGTTTATCTTATTTTTATTTGTTTATTTAAATGAAGTCGACCAGTTGCCTGCCCTTCCTTCCATTATCCGTCACCGAGACAAACTGAACAAAGTTCTGAGGTCGACCTTGTAAAGATTAGGATTCAGGTCTGTCTGCTGTTTACCTTTGCTCCTGCGCGCACTGCCCATCTCTCCACATTTATGTGTTTGTTTGTTTGTCTATCTAATCTTTTGGGATTTTATTTCTAATGAGGTCGACCAGTTGTCTATTTATTATTTTTTTTTCTACGCATCAAGCTGCGCAGCTTGTCTTTGCTCCTGTGTGCTCGCGCACTCTCGCCTTTTCCACTTATTTTTATTTTTGATTTATTTTGTCAATTTAAAAAAAAAATACGCATCGTGCTGTGCTGTTTGTGTTTGCTTGAGTGCATTCGCGCGCTCTCGCTTTCTCCACTTTACAATTTTTTTGTTATTATTTATCTATTCCTGAGAGTTTATCTTATTTTTTATTTGTTTATTTAAATGAAGTCGACCAGTTGCCTGCCCTTCCTTCCATTATCCGTCACCGAGACAAACTGAACAAAGTTCTGAGGTCGACCTTGTAATGATAAGGATTCAGGTCTGTCTGCTGTTTACCTTTGCTCCTGCGCGCACTGCCCTTCTCTCCACATTTATGTGTTTGTTTGTTTGTCTATCTAATCTTTTGGGTTTTTATTTCTAATGAGGTCGACCAGTTGTCTATTTATTATTTTTTTTTACTACGCATCAAGCTGCGCTGCTTGTCTTTGCTCCTGTGTGCCTGCGCACTCTCGCCTTTTCCACTTATTTTTATTTTTGATTTATTTTTGATTTATTTTGTCAATTTAAAAAAAATACGCATCGTGCTGTGCTGTTTGTGTTTGCTTGAGTGCATTCGCGCGCCCTCGCTTTCTCCACTTTACAATTTTTTTGTTATTATTTATCTATTCCTGAGAGTTTATCTTATTTTTTATGTGTTTATTTAAATGAAGTCGACAGTTGCCTGCCCTTCCTTCCATTATCCGTCACCGAGACAAACTGAACAAAGTTCTGAGGTCGACCTTGTAAAGATAAGGATTCAGGTCTGTCTGCTGTTTACCTTTGCTCCTGCGCGCACTGCCCTTCTCTCCACATTTATGTGTTTGTTTGTTTGTCTATCTAATCTTTTGGGTTTTTATTTCTAATGAGGTCGACCAGTTGTCTATTTATTATTTTTTTTACTACGCATCAAGCTGCGCTGCTTGTCTTTGCTCCTGTGTGCTCGCGCACTCTCGCCTTTTCCACTTATTTTTATTTTTGATTTATTTTTGATTTATTTTGTCAATTTAAAAAAAAATACGCATCGTGCTGTGCTGTTTGTGTTTGCTTGAGTGCATTCGCGCGCTCTCACTTTCTCCACTTTACAATTTTTTTATTATTTATCTATTCCTGAGAGTTTATCTTATTTTTTATTTGTTTATTTAAATGAAGTCGACCAGTTGCCTGCCCTTCCTTCCATTATCCGTCACCGAGACAAACTGAACAAAGTTCTGAGGTCGACCTTGTAAAGATAAGGATTCAGGTCTCTCTGCTGTTTACCTTTGCTCCTGCCCGCACTGCCCTTCTCTCCACATTTATGTGTTTGTTTGTTTGTCTATCTAATCTTTTGGGTTTTTATTTCTAATGAGGTCGACCAGTTGTCTATTTATTATTTTTTGTACTACGCATCAAGCTGCGCTGCTTGTCTTTGCTCCTGTGTGCTCGCCCACTCTCGCCTTTTCCACTTATTTTTATTTTTGATTTATTTTTGATTTATATTGTCAATTTAAAAAAATACGCATCGTGCTGTGCTGTTTGTGTTTGCTTGAGTGCATTCGCGCGCTCTCGCATTCTCCACTTACAATTTTTTTTGTTATTATTTATCTATTCCTGAGAGTTTATCTCATTTTTTATTTGTTTATTTAAATGAAGTCGACCAGTTGCCTGCCCTTCCTTCCATTATCTGTCACCGAGACAAATTGAACAAAGTTCTGAGGTCGACCTTGTAAAGATAAGGATTCAGGTCTGTCTGCTGTTTACCTTTGCTCCTGCGCGCACTGCCCTTCTCTCCACATTTATGTGTTTGTTTGTTTGTCTATCTAATCTTTTGGGTTTTTATTTCTAATGAGGTCGACCAGTTGTCTATTTATTATTTTTTTTACTACGCATCAAGCTGCGCTGCTTGTCTTTGCTCCTGTGTGCTCGCCCACTCTCGCCTTTTCCACTTATTTTTACTTTGATTTATTTGTGTTTTATTTTGTCAATTTAAAAAAAATATGCATCGTGCTGTG